>NC_083429.1:5515941-5815941 GCF_020745735.1 Hemiscyllium ocellatum | reverse complement strand
ACAGAGACGTGGGTAGAACAGGGACAAGAATGGCTGTTGCAGGTTCCAGGGTTTAAATGTTTTAGGAGGATCAGACATGGGGGTAAAAAAGGGGGAGGTGTTGCATTACTTGCCAAAGATAGTATTACAGCAGTGGAATGGACGATGGAAGAGGACTTGCCATCTGAGATAGTTTGGGCTGAAGTTAGAAATAGGAAAGGTGAGGTCACCCTGTTAGGTGTTTTCTACAGGCCTCCTAATAGTCCTAGAGAAGTAGAGGATAATATTGCGAGGATGATTCAGGAAAAGAGTGAAGGTAGCAGGGTGGTTGTTATGGGGGACTTTAACTTCCCAGATATTGACTGGGAGAGCTGTAGCTCGAGTTCATTAGATGGGTCGGTGTTTGTCCAATGTGTGCAGGAGGGTTTCCTGACACAATATGTAGACAGGCCAACAAGAGGTGAGGCTATACTGGATTTGGTTCTAGGTAATGAACCAGACCAGGTGTTAGACTTGGAGGTAGGTGAGCACTTCGGGGACAGTGACCACATCTCGGTGACTTTTACTTTAGTGATGGAGGGGGATAAGTGTGCGCCGCAGGGCAAGAGTTATAGCTGGGGGCAGGGAAATTATGATGCAGTGAGGCATGACTTAGGATGTGTGGATTGGAAAAACAGGCTTCAAGAGAAGAACACTAATGAGATGTGGGGATTGTTCAAGGAGCAGCTACTACGTGTCCTCGATAAGTATGTACCAGTCAAGCATGGTGTAAAGGGCCTTGTGAGGCAGCCGTGGTTTAGTAAGGAATCGGAATCCCTTGTGAAAGGGAAGAAGGCGGCATATGTAAAGTTGAGGCGTGAAGGTTCAGTTGGGGCGATAGAGAGTTATAAGGTAGCCAGGAAGGAGCTAAAGAGAGAGCTAAGAGAAGCGAGAAGGGGACATGAAAAGTCTTTAGCTGGTAGGATTAGGGAAAGCCCAAAGGCTTTCTATAGTTATGTCGGGAATAAAAGGATGACTAGGGTCGGTATCGGTCCAGTCAAGGATAGTAGTGGGAAGTTGTGTTTGGAGGCGGAGGAGATTGGAGAGACACTAAGTCAATACTTTTCATCAGTATTCACTCAGGAACAGGACACTGTTGCTGATGTGAATATGGAGTCACAAATGATTAGAATGGATGGCCTGGAAATATGCAGGGAAGAGGTTCTGGGAATATTGGAGAGGATGAAAATAGCTAAGTCTCCTGGGCCTGATGGCATTTACCCTAGGATCCTATGGGAAGCTAGGGAGGAGATAGCAGAGCCATTGGCCTGGATTTTTATGTCGTCATTGTCAACGGGAATAGTACCAAAGGACTGGAGGATAGCGAATGTGGTCCCCTTGTTCAAGAAAGGGAGTAGGGATAGCCCTAGTAACTATAGGCCAGTGAGTCTGACTTCAGTGGTGGGCAAAGTCTTAGAGAGAATGGTAAGGGATAAGATTTATGAACATCTGGAGAGGAATAACGTGATCAAGGATAGCCAGCATGGTTTTGTAAAGGGCAGGTCGTGCCTCACAAACCTTATTGAGTTCTTTGAGAAGGTGACTAAGGAAGTGGACGAGGGTAAAGCAGTAGATGTTGTGTATATGGATTTTAGTAAGGCGTTCGATAAGGTTCTCCATGGTAGGCTAATTCTAAAACTACGGAGGTATGGCATTGAGGATACATTAGAGGTTTGGAATAGGAATTAGCTGGCTGGAAGGAGACAGAGGGTAGTAGTTGATGGACTATGTTCATCTTGGAGTGCAGTTACTAGCGGTGTACCACAAGGATCTGTTTTGGGACCATTGCTTTTTGTTATCTTTATAAATGATCTAGAGGAAGGGCTTGAAAGCTGGGTAAGCAAGTTTGCGGATGACACGAAAGTCGGTGGAGTTGTGGATAGTGAGGAAGGAAGTGGTAGGTTACAGCGGGATATAGATAAGTTGCAGAGCTGGGCAGAAATGTGGCAAATGGAATTCAATGTAGCTAAGTGTGAAGTCGTTCACTTTGGTAGGAGTAACAAGAAGATGGATTACTGGGCTAATGGTAGGCTACTTGGTAGTGTGGATGAGCAGAGGGATCTTGGTGTCCATGTACACAGATCTCTGAAAGTTGCAACCCAGGTAAATAGTGCTGTGAGGAAGGCATATGGTGTACTGGGCTTTATTGGTAGAGGAATTGAGTTCCGGAGTCCTGAGGTCATGTTGCAACTGTATAAGACTCTGGTGCGGCCTCATCTGGAGTATTGTGTGCAGTTTTGGTCGCCATACTATAGGAAGGATGTGGAGGCATTGGAACGAGTGCAGAGGAGGTTTACCAGGATGTTGCCTGGAATGGTAGGAAAATCTTATGAGGAAAGGCTGAGGCACTTGGGGCTGTTCTCATTGGAGAAGAGAAAGTTTAGGGGAGATTTGATAGAGGTGTATAAGATGATTAGGGGTTTAGATAGGGTCGACACTGAGAACCTTTTACCGCTAATGGAGTCAGGTGTTACTAGGGGACACAGCTTTAAATTAAGGGGTGGTAGGTATAGGACAGATGTTAGGGGTAGATTCTTTACACAGCGGGTTGTGAGTTCATGGAATGCCCTGCCAGTAGCAGTGGTGAACTCTCCTTCTTTATGGTCATTTAAGCGGGCATTGGATAGGCATTTGGAAGTTATTGGGCTAGTGTAGGTTAGGTAGGATTCGGTCGGCGCAACATCGAGGGCCGAAGGGCCTGTACTGCGCTGTATCTTTCTATGTTCTATGTTCTATGTTATTTTCATATAAATAATGCTGCGTTCTTTTGCTTTCCCTTTCAACATGGACAACTTCTCATTGTTTTCGCGTCTTATTTCGTTGGGCATTTTCTTTGCCCACTTACTTAATCCATCAGTACCTCTGCGTCGATTGGTTGCACATCTTTTCGAATTTGCCTTGTCATCTGTTGCTGTGTTGTCTGAAAATTTGGCAAAAAGGTGCATTTCCTTCCTTCCTGCAAATCATTAATAAAGGTTATAAAACATTTGTGGTACCAGGACTGTCCCTTGTTAAACCCCCAACGATTCAGATCGTCATTTGTAAAAATAACCCCTGAACAGTATTTGCTATTTCCTGCCAAAAACTAAATTCTGAAACTATGCTGATGTGCAATCTCTAATACCATGGACTCTTGTGTCTTATCCTTTTGCACGGTTCCATGTGAAACGTCTTCCCGTAGTTTGAACACTCTGCTTTGACTGTTTCACTTTCTTTCGATCATAGTTCAGACTTCCTCGAATAGGTCGAAGGCATTTCTCAGAAACTATTTCCCTATTTTGGAGCCATGCCGATTCTGTTTGATGAATCTGTGAATTTCCAAATGGAATGTTGTTCGTTACTAAACAGTTGCTACTTTTTAAGTTCCAACCAGAGATTTTCAGCTGATTCGTTCATAGTTTAAAAAAATGACCATGTTCCCTTTTTTAACAAATCGTTTTCGCAAGGTTTGTGAAGGTTTGTAGCTCAGGTTGAGTTTTAGGGTGTAGGTTTGCTCGCTGAGCTGTAGGTTTGATATCCAGACATTTCATTCCCTGCCTCGGTAACATCATCAGTGGCGACCTCCAAGTGAAGCGAAGCGGTTGTCTCCAGCTTTCTATTTATATCTTTCTCCTGGATGGTGTTCCTGGTGTTTGTGGTGATCTCATTTCCTGTTCGTTTTCTGAGGGTTTGATAGATGGCATCTAGATCTATGTGCTTGTTTATGGCGTTGTGGTTGGAGTGCCAGGCCTCTAGGAATTCTCTGGCATGCGTTTGCTTAGCCTGTCGCAGGCTAAGAACGACCTTTCTCTCCCTCATAGCCCTACAGACGGATGAAAACAAACACCATTTCGACTGGGACAACACATCTATCCTGATTGTGGGTAATATCAGTGATGATTTGAGGTAATTGACTCTCCAGAGGTCTGATGTATATATAAATAATCATATCCATTCCATACCTTGGCCACACACCAGTCACTGATCTTCAGCCTCTGCAGAAGTCATTCATTGTCAGAAATGACGAAACCACCGATTTTGGTGTTGAAAGAGATTTACTATCCACTTCTCGCAGCTGTTAGTCTTCCAGGTAAGCCATTCAACCAGTCTGTATTTAATTGATTCTAGTTTTTCCTTGTTAATGCTACTGACTGAATGTCTCAGTGTTACCAGAACAATATCGAGAATCATATTAGGACACTTTTCCGATTCCCCTTTTCTGGAAGCAGTACTGGTTTAACAATAACAATTCAACATATGAGTCGTCTGAAAATATATTTGCTGATCTTCAGACAGTCAGAAATACCAGAGAGATTGATGACTGGATCAGCATGTTAAATTCTTGGGTAAATATTCTATTCTATAAATCACTCAGTATGTGTTCAAAAGTATCTTTTCCTCTGTTTCAATCATGCATTGCAATATTAACGATCATTTCTGTTTCTCTGACAGCGTACCTGATGACTATTTTAATTCTTTTTCAAGGAAACTGTGGTCTTTCCAAATCATCTCGGCTTACATGGTGGCCATGGCAATATCGGATCTATTGGTTATTATCAATAGTATTAGAGTGTATCATATTTTGAGTTATCATGTCCCATTTTCCTTCTTGTCCCACACACCGGTATGCAAGCTCATTGTATACATGACTGTGAACAGTCTCGATCTAACTGTTTGGTTCAACGTTTCCTTCACATTTGACGGATTTGTGACGATCTGCTGTCAGAAGTTAAAGACAAAACATTGCACTGAAAACACTGCAATTACAATATCAATAATCGTCTCAGGTCTGATCTTGTTAAAGAACATCCCGGTTTTGTTTGGATATGAACCAGTGAAAATCATTAATAATATTGAATGGGGCTGCCAGTCAAGTGTAACTTTCTTTGCTACATCTCCCGGAATGGTGTTTGTCTGGTTCTACAGCATCTGGGTTGCTTGGCTTCCATTTCTCCTAATTTTCTTGTTTAATTCTTTAACCATCCATCGTGTTGTAGTGGCGAATAGAACTCGTATTGGACTCCAGGGTTACAGATCTAAGAAGCAAAACCAATCAGGGATGGAAAACCGGAGGAAGTCCATTATTTTATTGTTCTCGGTATCAGGCAGTTTCATATTTCTTTAGTTGACACATTCTGTGAGTTTGGTCATGACCAGACTGTCACACCCTAACTATTACCGAGGTGACTTTAGCAATCCTGAATGCATCGCGACTAAAACAGGAGATATGTTGATATTGTTGAGTTGTTTCCTGAACCCATGTATTGATGCAGCAACCCAGAACAAATTCAGAGAAGAGCTAAAGAACTTGGTGAAATCTCTATGGAAGAAAATAAATCACATTATTTGAAAAACCTGTGGACAAGACAATATATTTTAGCCGAATCTCTTTGCAGCTGAAAATGAATTTCATGTCGATGTTCGCCAAAGAATTATCTTTGTCCCGCGGGGTGAGCAAAATAAGTGCTTTCTGCAGATATTCCTTCAATGTTTGAGTGAACATTTGATCTCGATTTTACATCCCGCTTTTCATTTATTTAGTTGAAAAGTTTGCATTTGCATGGGAGTCAGTCTTGAATCCCGTTGTTATATGCAAATTAGCGAAGCTACCTTCAATTCGATAGTTTCTTTAAGAAATCTCACAGACAATCAAATACCGAAACAAGTAGTTCAATTTTATAGCCCGTAGCAAACAAATTATAACCTCCCAAGTCCGCATGTTCAGCCTGAGAATGGAATTTCCCTCTTACCAAATTAGTAGAGGAATTTTGCTCCGATTTCAAGTAATACTGTCTGCCTTTGGGTGTGCCTAATGTTTGAATGTTAAATGGTATTGTTCTGCGAATGTTTGAGACTGAGGCATTCTGAGATTGAATTCTTACACAAGTTTCTTCCACCAAGGTTATAGTGTGAAACCGTGGATGGTCTTTTAGACACATTCATTCACTTTATGGATCACAGCGATGGAGCCAATTAGTTTGCAGCTTGCTTTCTTATCAGGAGTCGCTCCCCTGTTACATTTTACCTTCAGCGTTGAATATCTCTTTGAAGCACAGCCTTTGCTGCAGTTAATCCCGTATCCCCAGGACATTCTTTTATCTAGACGATCTTATTTAACCAACATGCATGTTCCAACAGGTGATCAAGTAATTTTATCTCCTGTCCCACAGATAACTAAGAACATACGTTGCCTCCCGAAAACAGAAAAATGCTTTCAACTCGTGTATGACTTTTTGCCATGGTCCTTGAACAGGTTACTTTGGAAAAAAGTCAAATCGAGTAGACTACCAAAATCTACATTTAATCTGGATACTTGTTAAGAAGCCTCACAGGAGAACAAATGCTGAGACAATTACTTCCACTTTATTGCATATTTAAACTAAGCTGAGAATCCTGAAGTGAGCAAGTTAAGCCTCAGAACCTACCTCAGATATAACCCGATTGAAGGTGGATTCAGGCTATGATTTGGTGCCAATTAATAGACCCATGCCCAGTGTTGTTCTCCAGAGTTCAGTAATTGAGGAATTCTACAGAAATCCATACTTCAGGACTATAGAGATATATCATTAATGATCATTTCGATTCTTTCGTTCAAATGATCAATTATTTGTTCAGCGTCCTCCTGTTTGCAGTTTGCTTACACATAAAAAAAAGGCCCCTGCTCCTTAATGTATATTTTTATTCATTGGTATGATATCGGCATTTCTGTCTGGCCAGCATTGATTGGGTAAAAACAATGACTGCAGATGCTGGAAACCAGATTCTGGATTAGTGGTGCTGGAAAAGCACAGCAGTTCAGGCAGCATCCGAGGAGCAGAAAAATCGACATTTCGGGCAAAAGCCCTTCATCTGGAATACAGGCAGAGAGCCTGAAGCGTGGAGAGATAAGTGAGAGGAGGGTGCGGGTGGGGAGAAAGTAGCATAGTGCACAATGGGTGAGTAGGGGAGGGGATGGAGATGTTAGGTCGGAAGGAGAAGTGTGGAGTGGATAGGTGGAAGGGAAGATAGGCAGGTGGAACAAGTCACGGGGACAGTGCTGAGCTGGAAGTTTGGAACTGTGGTGAGGTGGGGCAAATGAGGAAACGGTTGAAGTCCGCATTGATGCCCTGAGGTTGAAGTGTTCCGAGGTGTAAGATAAGGCGTTCTTCCTCCAGGCGTCTGGTGGTGAGGGATTGACGGTGAAGGAGGCCCAGGACCTCCATGTCCTCGGCAGAGGTTTAGGGAGAGTTTTAATGTTGGGCCACAGGGCAGTGTGGTTGATTGTTGCGGGTGTCCAGGAGATGTTCTTTAAAGTGCTCTGCGAGGAGGCATCCAGCCTCTCCAATGTAGAGGAGTCCGCATTGGGAGCAACGGATACAATCAATGATATTGGTGGGTGTGCAGGTAAAACTTTGATGGATGTGGAAGGCTCCTGTAGGGCCTTGGATGGAGGTGTGGGAGGAAGTGTGGTCGCAGGTTTTGCAATTCTCACGGTGGCAGGGGAAGGTACCAGGATGGGAGGGTTTGTTGAACATCTCTAGTTGCTCTTGAGAAGGGAATGGTTTGCTGTTATTTTAAACATTTGCATCTCATCTGCAGTGGAGTAATCACAATGTTAATAAGGAGGGAATTCCAGGATTTTCACACAGCGAACATGAAGGAATGCTGATATATTTCCAAGACAGGATTGAGAGTAGCTTGGAGGGGAAGTTGAAGATATTGGCTGAGGATTTTTGGTGAATTTCTGCAGTGCTTCTTGTAGATAGTACATACTGCTGCGACTGTGAGTTGATGGGGGAGAGAATGGGTGCTTGTGCATGTAACACCAAATGCTTGGGCTGCTTTGTCCTCGAGATTGGCCAACTTATTTATTTTCTTTGGACCTTCACTTCTGCAGAGAATTGAAGAGTTATCATTCAGACTCCCGGTTTTGTCCTTGCAGAAGATATGGTCCAAGAACCACACCTGCTGTCTTTGTGTTATACAGAGGAGAATGACCACCCCTCTTGGAACAAAAACTGCATCACCCAAAGGGGATTGCCATGCCATATAATCTGTTAAAAGGACTAGGAAAAGAGGTGCCATCCTGTTTTTCAGCAACACCCAGTTGTTAAGTGAAATAAATTCCTGACACTCATTGAACATAGAACATTGAAAATTACAGCACAGTACAGACCCTTCGGACCTCGATGTTGCGCTGATCCAACCCCAACTAACCTACACTAGCTCGCTTTCCTCCATATGCCTATCCAATGCCCGTTTAAATGCCCATAAAGAGGTAGAGTCCACCACTGTTACTGGCAGGGCATTCCATGAACTCACGACTCGCTGAGTAAAGAATCTACCCCTAACATCAGTCCTATACCTTCCACTCCTTAATTTAAAGCTATGCCCCCTCGTAATATCTGACTGCATACGTCAAAAAAGGCTCTCATGGTCAACACTATCTAAACCCCTAATCATCTTGTACACCCCTATCAAGTCACACCTAAACCTTCTTTTCTCCAATGAAAACATCTCCAAGTGCCTCAGCCTTTCCTCATACGATCTTCTTACCATAACAGGCAACATCATGAAAACCTCCTCTGCACCCGATCCAGTGCCTCCACATCCTTCCTATAGGATGGTGACCAAAACAGCACATAATACTCCCAGATGCGGCCGCACCAGAGTCTTATACAACTTCTATATGACCTCAGGACTCCGGATCTCAATTCCTCCACCAATAAAAGCAAGTACGCCAGATGCCTTCTTCACAGAACTATTTACCTGGATGGCAACTTTCAGAGATCTGTGTACATGGACACCAAGATCCTTCTGCTCATCCACACTACCAAGTGCCAAGACACTCATTTTACAATGCACAAATCATAACTTATTTATCTGACTCGAACAGTGAACAAATTAACTAAACTATTACCATACCAAACCATTCCCCTATAACTACAATGCACGAGAAAAACACAAGACTGAAATCGTGTGTTGTTCCAAGAAATACAACTCCCACTCATGCAATAAATGAATAACATTTAGTCTCACCATGGTAAGTGTCTATTTACAGATTTTCTAAAATTTGACAAACGTCCAAATATGTGGACCCTGAATTCTGAGTCAGTATTTTCTCTTTAACTTTTTTCAGTGATCCTCTCACATCATGCTTGAAATGGAATTGAAATGGACTGAATTTGCTGGATTCATTTGTTTCATCTTGAATGGAAAATAAGGTGCACACGGAATTTCTGTAACCTGATCATCTGGATAGTCTTGACCATAAATCCTCAACGTGTCTTAAAAGCCTGGTGCCAGCTTTCTCCCACTCCGTTGTGCTTCCGGGTGTTCTGCAATAGATTGAATTGTTGTATCGGTAACTATTCTATAACTTGCCTGAATAATTTTGACGTAAAATTAGATCTGATTGTTTCTCTGTGGTTGTCTGTATCTAATGAAAAGTTTGTGTGCCACTTCTGCAGTCCTTCCAGCTATAATATGGCAGAACCGAAAGGTCTCTGGAAATGTATTGGACACGTGTATTTTTGTCAATGAATGGCGATTCCTTTTTTTAACATCGACGGTAAGCATCCTATAGAAGTCATGTTTTCTCAAATGCACGAATGAATATTAAAGTTGTTGGTTTTATTTCTGCCTGAGATTTTCTAGAAACCTGAAATGTATGATATGTGTGCGAAATGGTCTACCCCATCCTTATATGGTCCAGACCAAGAGAAATGGTTTTGCATTTTCGCTTGATTTTTTCTTAACAACTGAATGCCCTTGCATTGGTAATTCATATACTACATGCACCATTACCTTTATATAGCCCCATGATAACACGGCTTGAGAAAGCTCTGCCTATTTCTCATTCGCCTGATATATCATGGTCTCTGTTTCCTGATCAAGATATCATTTTTAAGTTTGTAACATTCGGGACTATACTCAGATTTTTGTCTCTGTTCACTTATTGATGTAATTGCCTCTGTTTCTCAACTTCCTGTTGTAACTGAGTTAATTACTTTGCATGACAAATATCCGCCTTGTCCTCCACTGATTCTTTTTCTGCTTGAATCACTCGATCAAACATGGCCTCTGATAATTCTACTTCAACTTCCTCATCTGTGTTCTCTAATTTCTTCTCCTGATTCAACTGGTAGGTTTGTGACCTTGTGGCCACACAGACTGGAGAAATCCGCGTATAAACTTCCTGTAATTCTTCAGTTGCGTTATTCTGCACTGGTGTTCCTCCTACCTTTGATCCAGCAATATCATTGGCAAGGACAAAGTGTATTCCTGGAGCTGAGAGTTTCTCTAGTACTCCAACCACCACTTCTTCACTTTACACTGGACACCGCAACCTTCCTCTACATAAAGGAGCAACTCTCATCTCACTATGAATTCCACGTACTAGAACGTTAGTCTGGCAATAGTCCTTCTCAGTTACATATATCTCACCAACAAAGATTGACATGAATCAGTACCTCATAATACTGTAACTTCTCTACCTGCTGCTGTCGAGAGATGAGGGAAAACCTGACATTCACAAGTAACTGGTTTAAGATTCGCCACTTTGTTCTCAATGACTGTCAGACCAGGTCGTACTTTCTGTTGCAGCTTTTTCGTATCCAATATGCTTTCCAGCATTTCGATTGGGACAACACATCTATCCTGGGACAGGCTAAGCAAAGACATGCCAGAGAATTCCAAGAGGCCTGGCACTTCAACCACAACGCCATAAGCAAACACATAGATCTAGATGCCATCTATCAACGCCTCAGAAAACGAAAAGGAAATGACAGCACCACAAACCCTAGGAACCCCATCCAGGAGAAAGATATAAATAGAAAGCAGGAGACAACAGCTTCACTTGACTTGGAGGTCGCCACTGATCATGTTACCTAGCCAGGTAATGAAACGTCTGGATATTAAAATACAGCTCAGCGATCAAACCTACACCCTAAATATGCTTTTAATTACCTCTTCAACAAAATTGTGCGACTTCCTATTGCTTTTTCGAAAACCACTAAGAATGTGACTTCGTGTGGCCTACTTTGTAGAAGTGCAGACAGCTGAGCCTTTTAACTTCTTCCCTTTCATGCTTTTCCATTTTACGCGATGTTAAATAATCCTTATTATCCTCAATGAGATCTACTTTCCCCATATTACCAGGATTTCTCTTTCCACAGTTTCCATCCTTCACAGATTGAAATCAACGTTGGAAGCCGAACTTTGTTTTATGAACCAACTCATAACCATCAGCCATTTCAGCTGCTGCTCTCGCCATTTTAACTGTTTGCTCTTTTACATGAGTGCTTCCGACCTCAGAAAGTGAATTTTTGAACTCCTCCAAAACAATAGTTTCTCTAAGAGGGTCATGTGTTTGATCTACTTTTATTGCCTTTATCCACCGGTCAAAATTTGCATGTTTGATCCTTTCAAACTCAATATATGTTTGACCAAGGTCCCATCTTACATACCTGAAATATTGGAACATTATTGTTTTGCAGGATCTGGCATTTTCAGTCTGCACAGTGTAGCTTTGGTGTTCTCGTTAATCAGGACCATGAGCACCACTCACCTACAATGTCGCCCATCCATACTGTGACAGCACATTCTGCTTCACTGGAGCAGACAGAGAGATAAGCATCCTAGACCTGCCAATTTTCAAAAAAAGAAAAGAAAATCACTATTACATTATTCCACTCTCAGGTCAATCTGTTTTCGAAAAGTTGTGTCTTGATGCTTGTAACTGAACAATGAACCCGTTAAAATGCAGACTGTTCAATCTGGACAGCAGACAACCACTTAACAGACTATCGGTCTGTCCGTGAGCCAAAGATCTGACTGAACATGTGATGATTGTTCATGAAAAATAAGATTTGTTGATTTGTTCCATGCGGAATACATTTGCATACCAATTGCCAGCAGTTTCTTGCACAACTTCCAGCAAGACCTCTTTACTACAACCAACGCTATACACCAGACACACCGACAAATTCTTCCTTTGGACTCATGGCAATGAATGACTAAAATGACTAAACAACGATGTCAACAGGTTTGATCCTACCTTCAGATTCATCAAGGACTGCTCTTGGGAAGTAATCTCATTCTTGGAGACGTGTACCACATCCAGGACTGATACATCAGTACTTCAATCGACAGCAAACTCCCCACATCCCCAATAACCTCACTATGCTGCAAACCTGTACCTTCCAACTTAAACATGTTTAGCAAATCATACATTGAGGCCATGTCTTGCATATACACAGGTTTGGTGCGGACGAGAAGGAGCGCAACAGACAACTGAAGCTGCTGGAAGATGTCCTCATAAGAACGGAATATGACATTCAAATTATTGAAAGCCAGTTCCACTGTGCCACGGCAAAAACCCACACTGTCCTCCTCAGGAAACAGATTGGTGACAAGTACTAGCTTTCGGATCACTGCTGATGAAGGATGATGACAACCACCTGATGAAGGATCAGCGCTCCAAAAGCTAGTGCTTCCAATTAAACCTGTTGGATGATAAACTTGTTTGATTTTTAACTTTGTAGAGGAGATGAAGGATAAGTGAAGTTAACACTTTTCGAGTAAAAGTTGAATGGTAAAGATGATTGTTATGGGGGACTTTAACTTCCCAGATATTGACTGGGAGAGCTATAGCTCGAGTTCATTAGATGGGTCGGTGTTTGTACAATGTGTGCAGGAGGGTTTCCTGACACAATATGTCGACAGGCCAACAAGAGGGGAGGCTATATTGGATTTGGTTCTAGGTAATGAACCAGGCCAGGTGTTAGACTTGGAGGTAGGTGAGCACTTCGGGGACAGTGACCACAACTCGGTGACTTTTACTCTAGTGATGGAGAGGGATAATCGTGCGCCGCAGGGCAAGAGTTATAGCTGGGGGCAGGGAAATTATGATGCAGTGAGGCATGACTTAGGTTGTGTGGATTGGAAAAACAGGCTTCAAGAGAAGAACACTAATGAGATGTGGGGATTGTTCAAGGAGCAGTTACTGCATGTCCTCGATAGGTATGTACCAGTCAGGCATGGTGTAAAGGGCCTTGTGAGGCAGCCGTGGTTTAGTAAGGAATCGGAATCCCTTGTGAAAGGGAAGAAGGCGGCATATGTAAAGATGAGGCGTGAAGGTTCAGTAGGGGCGATTGAGAGTTATAAGGTAGCCAGGAAGGAGCTAAAGAGGGAGCTAAGAAAAGCGAGAAGGGGACATGAAAAGTCTTTAGCTGGTAGGATTAGGGAAAGCCCAAAGGCTTTCTATAGGTATGTCAAGAATAAAAGGATTACTAGGGTAGGTATCGGTCCAGTCAAGGATAGTAGTGGGAAGTTGTGTGTGGAGGCGGAGGAGATTGGAGAGACATTAAATCAGTACTTTTCATCAGCATTCACTCAGGAACAGGACACTGTTGCTGATGTGAATATGGAATCACAAATAATTAGAATGGATGCCCTGGAAATATGCAGGGAAGAGGTTTTGGGAATATTGGAAAGGATGAATATAGATAAGTCTCCTGGGCCTGATGGCATTTACCCCAGGATCCTATGGGAAGCTAGGGAGGAGATAGCAGAGCCATTGGCCTGGATTTTTATGTCGTCATTGTCAACGGGAATAGTACCAGAGGACTGGAGGATAGCGAATGTGGTCCCATTGTTCAAGAAAGGGAGTAGGGATAGCCCTAGTAACTATAGGCCAGTGAGTCTGACTTCAGTGGTGGGCAAAGTCTTAGAGAGAATGGTAAGGGATAAGATTTATGAACATCTGGGTAGGAATAACGTGATCAGGGATAGCCAGCATGGTTTTGTGAAGGGCAGGTCGTGCCTCACAAACCTTATTGAGTTCTTTGAGAAGGTGACTATGGAAGTGGATGAGGGTAAAGCAATAGATGTTGTGTATATGGATTTTAGTAAGGCGTTCGATAAGGTTCCCCATGGTAGGCTAATGCTAAAACTTCGGAGGTATGGCATTGAGGATACATTAGAGGTTTGGATTAGGAATTGGCTGGCTGGAAGGAGACAGAGGGTAGTAGTTGATGGATTATGTTCATCTTGGAGCGCAGTTACTAGCGGTGTACCACAAGGATCTGTTTTGGGACCATTGCTTTTTGTTATCTTTATAAATGATCTAGAGGAAGGGCTTGAAAGCTGGGTAAGCAAGTTTGCGGATGACACGAAAGTCGGTGGAGTTGTGGATAGTGAGGAAGGAAGTGGTAGGTTACAGCGGTATATAGATAAGTTGCAGAGCTGGGCGGAAATGTGGCAAATGGAATTCAATGTAGCTAAGTGCGAAGTCGTTCACTTTGGTAGGAATAACAAGATGATGGATTACTGGGCTAATGGTAGGCTACTTGGTAGTGTGGATGAGCAGAGGGATCTTGGTGTCTATGTACACAGATCTCTGAAAGTTGCCACCCAGGTAAATAGTGCTGTGAGGAAGGCATATGGTGTACTGGGCTTTATTGGCAGAGGAATTGAGTTCCGGAGTCCTGAGGTCATGTTGCAGTTGTATAAGACTCTGATGAGGCCTCATCTGGAGTATTGTGTGCAGTTTTGGTCGCCATACTATAGGAAGGATGTGGAAGCTTTAGAACGAGTGCAGAGGAGGTTTACCAGGATGTTGCCTGGAATGGTAGGAAAATCTTATGAGGAAAGGCTGAGGCACTTGGGGCTGTTCTCATTGGAGAAGAGAAGGTTTAGGGGAGATCTGATAGAAGTGTATAAGATGATTAGGGGTTTAGATAGGGTAGATACTAAGAACCTTTTACCGCTAATGGAGTCAGGTGTTACTAGGGGACATAGCTTTAAATTAAGGGGTGGTAGGTATAGGACAGATGTTAGGGGTAGATTCTTCACACAGCGGGTTGTGAGTTCATGGAATGCCCTGCCCGTATCAGTGGTGAACTCTCCTTCTTTATGTTCATTTAAGCGGGCATTGGATAGGCATTTGGAAGTTATTGGGCTAGTATAGGTTAGGTAGGACTCGGTCGGCGCAACATCGAGGGCCGAAGGGCCTGTACTGCGCTGTATCCTTCTATGTTCTATGTTCTATGTTCTATGATAGTTATTGTCGACCACCAATGAGCCCTTTGAATGTAATCTCATTGTAACGGGTTTGGAGAAGTCTTGCAGGTCAGGGTAAAGTTCTAGATGGAGGTTGGTTCACTCAGCTGAAGAGTTCGTTTTCAGATATTTCATCACCATACTCAATGACATCATCAGTGAGCCTCCAGTGAAGCATTGGTGATATAGCTAAATGTTTCTTTAAGCTTGTGATGTCATTTACCATGGTGACGACATTTCCCGTGTTGTCGATGTCATTTGTTATTCTTTCTCTCCAAAGTGTGTTCCAAATTGATGTGTTTCTTCATCGAGTGCCATGCTTCTAGGAATTCTCGTGCACATCTCTGTTGGGCTTGTCCTAGGCTGGATGTGTTATCCCCGTCAAAGTGGTATCCTTCGTCATCTGTAGTGAGAATACTCGTGTTTATGGGTCATGTAATATTGTGGCTAGTTGTTTTTCATGCATCCTGGCGCAAGTTTTCTGCCTATTTGTCCATTGTAGTATTTTGTAATTGACGTTCGTTTTGCTAGATGATGCCTGTATAGGGTCTTTGAAGTTCATTATCTACTGTTTTAGTGTGTTACAATGATGCCAAGAGGTCTGAGTAGTCTGGCAGTCATTTCTGTGATGTCTTCGATAAACAGGAACGTGGTTGTTGTTTCTGGGCATGTTTTCTATGCTTGTTTGCGATTGTTGCTGAGAAATCAACCGACTGTGTTCATTAAGCAGTCTTTCTTTTTGAGTACGCTGTATATGCGGTCTTCTTCATAGTTCCTCTGTGCGGCTCGTTGAGGTCATGTTCTAATGCAGATTCGTTTGTGGAAGAAGAGGACAACGAGGGCGCAAACCACAGCAATGTGCCATTCCTAGATGTCACAGTAGAATGAACAGTCAATGGGTATCTTCAAACCAGCGTCTACGGGAAAGCAACACACATGGACCTAATACTGAACTGGAGAAGCAATCATCCCAACACCCACACGAAGCTGCATTAGAACATTTTCTGAGAAAAAAAGAACAGGAAATAGCGTCACCAGCCCAAGGAAACCTAAGCATATAAATAGAAAGCTTTACCAGCGCTTCACCGGAGGTTCATTGATGATTTTATTGAGAATGATGATGAAATGTATGAAAACGAACGTTCCGTGAGCAAACTTACATCCAGTAATCTCATGGGGATTGTGGCGATGTTCGTCAAGGCAATAGTTGACCAGTTCATGCTGCAAAAATAACAAAATAATTCTCTGACTGCCAATGGGCTCAACAACCAAATATTTACTACAGCAGTTTGAGGCGAAAATACGTATATACTAAGGCCATAAGACTGCAGGAAATATGACCACGAATAGACGATTAAGCTTCTGCAGCCGACTCTGACATAAAACAGGAACATGATCGACCCAATATTGTTCAATTCCATTCCTGTCTTTTTCCCATAATGAATGATTCTCTTCATGATCCGAATATATCTATCTCAGCCTTAAATAGAAGCATGGGCTCTGACTCATAGCTCTCTGTAACAAGGGGTCCCGAGACACAATCCTTTGAGAGAAGAAATTCAATCCTATCTGAGTCTTGAATTGAATAGCCTTTATTCTGATCCAGTACCATTTTATTCTAGACTCGCCGATGAGGGAAAGCGTATTCTCAACATTTCCTTCATCAAGTCCCTTCAGAATTCTACACATTTCAATGACAACACCTCTAATTTAACTTCTAAATTTCTAGGAGTCAATTCCCAACCAGTTTAACTTCTGCACATACACCAAATTCTCACACCGGGGGTTGAGTGTTTGAAATTTCGTAAACTGCCTCGAAAGAAACAATATATTTTCTTAAACAAGGAGATGGAAACTGTTCACAGTACTCCGGGTGTGATTTCACCAGCACTTTGCAATAATTATTCCGTATTCTTCTCACCCGAGCCCTTTGAAATTTGGGCTAAAATTTAATTAGTTTTCCTGATTACCCCTTGCGTTTCTACGTTTTATACAGAAGTATTCTCAAGCATTTATATGCTGCAGCCTTTTTCCATTATTTTCTTTAAAGAAGGCAGCGTTGTCTTGCTCTCACTTTCAACATTAACAACTTCTTTTTTTTCACTTTTTATTTCGTTGTGCATTTGTTTTGCCCACTCACTTAATCCGTCAGTACCGCTCCATAGATTGGTTGCACCCCTCTTAGAATTTGCCTTGTCGCCTGTTATTGTGTTTTCTGAAAAATTGACAAAAGTGCATTCCCTTTCCTTCCTGCAAATCATTAATAAAGATTCTAAAACACGTGTCGTACCAGGATTGCCCCCTGTTGAACCCGTATCAATACATATCTCCATTTCTACGGATAACTCCTGAGCAGAAATTACTATTTCCTACCAAATATCACATTCTCAGACTATGCTGCGATACTATGTGTAATAACATGGGCCCTTGTGTCTTAGTCTTTTGCATGGTTCGTTCTGAAACGCCTTCTGATACTTTGAACACTACACTTTGACTGTTTCTGAATTCTTTTGATGATGGTTCAGACTTCCTCGAAAACTTCGAAGGAATTTGGCAGGAATTATTTTCCTTTTCTGGAGCCAAGTCCATTTTGCTGGATGAATCAGTGATTTTCCAAGTGAACTGCTATTATTTATGGAACAGTTGAATGTGCTGCGTTTTCTTCAAGAGGAGATGTCCAGCAGTTTGTCTCACGGTTAACAAACATTGGTCACGTTCCTTTCGTTTTTCAAAACGTACGACACGTTGGCAGTTTTAGAATCCTTTAGTACTCTTTCTGAATTCAGTTTCGTCTTGAAAAATTGAAAACAATGTATCTACTAGAATTCTAGTTACATCTTTTCGGATTCCAGGATGCAATTTATCAGAACAAGGAGAATCTATGGCCGAATTAATTTCTCTGGTGCTACTTCTCTCATGATGCGTTGATACTTAATTCCTCCTCTTTAGTCTTAAACAGAAATAGTTTCCTGGAAAATAGTACAAACTGCTTTGCGTTTTCTGAAAGAAACACTCAGATTCATTCACTGCTCGGTGTTCATACCAAGACTATCGCATGAACTACAGTTGATTTCCAGCTTGAATAGAATATGTTACTGCCTGGGAGGATGGCATTCTTAAAGTCAAGAGAAAAATTACCGGTTTTATTGAACTGGATGTGTAAAACAGCGAATCTCCAAGAGAGCAATCAATTGATGAGAATTCCCTTGCCCATCAATCGCGACTGAGGATTCAGTTTCAGAAACTGGACAACGGTTGGACTGTGATGAACCGCCATATGCATTACTGCTGTAATAATTGGCAGTTGGACAGAAAAGAGTACAGTCGCTAACGGGAAAAAATGATGAAAGGACTGAGATACAATTCACGAGACAAGATTATTTCTCGCAAAGGAAAACTGTCTAAATTCAGAAATGGGATAAAGTGCATGACATTAGAATCCAGTGAAAAGAGAAAGAAATCGAAGTAAAGTCAACAATGCCAGATTCAGATCCTGTATGATTTAGGATATTATGCAAAAGTAAAATTTGTTTTCGTTGCACAGGTGAATGTGAGTAGTATCAGTGATGATTTGAGATAATTGCATCTCTAGAGATCTGATGCATGTATAAATGCACATTACCTTTCCATAACGTGGCCACACACCAGTCACAGACATTCAGCCCCTGCTGAAGACATTCATTCTCAGAAATGGCAAAACCAACGATTTTGCTGTTGAAGGAGCTTTACTATCCAATTCTCGCAGTTGTTAGTCTTCCAGATAGGCCATTCAAACCGTTTGTATTTAATTGATTTTTATTTTTCCTTGTTAATGCCACATACTGTATGTCTCAGTGTTTCCAGACCAACATCGAGAATCGTGTCAGTACACTTTTATCTTTTCCCTTTTTTCTGGAAGCTTTAGTGGTCTAATAATAATAGTTCCATGAACGTCCTCTGAAAATATGTTTGTTGATCTTCAGACAGTGCGAGAACCTCATGTAGAATGAAACTGGAACAACATGTTTAATGATTGGGTAAATTTCATATTTTGTACATCACTCAGAATGTGTTCAAATGCTCTTAATAAGTATTTTCACCTCTGCTTCAATCATGCATTGCAATATTAACGATTATTTCTGTTTCTCTGACAGTGAACGTGATGACTATTTTAATTCTCTTTCGAGGAAACTGTGGTCTTTCCAAATGCATCTCAGCTTACATGGTGGCCATGGCAACATCGGATCTATTGGTTATTATCAATAGTATTATAGTGTATCGCATTTTGAGTTATCACTTTCCATTTTCCTTCTTGTCCCACACACTTGTGTGCAAGCTCATTGCATCCGTGATTACCATTAGTCTTGATCTGACTGTTTGGTTCACCGTTTCCTTCACATTTGACAGATTTGTGAGGATCTGCTGTCAGAAGTTTAAAACAAAACATTGAACTGAAAAAAACTGCAATCACAATATTAATGATCATCTCAGCTCTGATCATGTTAAAGAACATCCCGGTTTTGTTTGCATATGAACCAGAGCAAATCATTAATCAAATTGAATGGGGCTGCCGTTCAAGTGTAACTTTCTTTGCTTCATCTCCAGGGATAACTTTTGTCTGGTTCCATAGCACCTGGGTTGCTTGGCTTCCATTTCTCCTAATTTCCTTGTTTAATTCTTTAACCATCCACCGTGTTGTAGTGGCGAATAGAACGTGCATTGGACTCCAGGGTCAGAGAACTGAGAAGCAAAGCAATTCAACAATGGAAAAGCGGAGAAAGTCCATTATTTTGTTGATCTCAGTGTCAGGCAGTTTCATATTGCTTTGGTTGACGCAGTCAGTGAGTTTGGTCATTACCAGACTGTCACACCCTAACTTTTACCGAGGTGACTTTAGCCACCCTGAGTACATCGCGACTGAAACAGGAGCTATGCTGAAGTTGTTGAGTTGTTACAGTTGTTGCTGTATTTATGCAGCAACCCAGAACAAATTCAGAGAAGAGCTAAAGAACTTGGGGAAATCTCTATGGAAGAAAATAAATCACTTTATTGGAAAAACCCGTGGACAAGACAAATATATGTAACATGAATCTCTTTGCAGCTGAAACTGAATTTCATGTCGATGTTCGCCAAGGAATTATCTTCGTCCATCGGGCTGCGCAAAAAAAAGTTTTATGCAGATATTCCTTCAATGTTTCAGTGAACGTTTCATCTCGATTTTTCATCCTGCTTTTCATTTTTTTCGTTGAAAAGTTTGCATTTTCATGTATATACTACCTTTCATCTCAAAACTCGATTTTTAAAAAAATAAAAGCATGAGCGGTGACATTTGATATTTAAGTAAATTAGTCCATTGCAGACACTCAGATCCAATGCTTCAGTTTAAAATCCCGGTCAAGCTTATTTATGTCTGGAAAAAATAATTAAAGATATTGCTGCTTAAAACTTGTGAACTGCACATTTCATGTGATCACTGCAGGAAAGACACTCGATCATCTAACAAAATAGCATATTGAAACGTTATTTACGGCTAAATAGACAAAATGTCCTTCCTTGGTATCCTAGCGATTGCATCATGATGAATAGAAAATAACATTTGAATAGATGTAGCCGACAATTTATGTAGGTTATCTTGCAGTACACATAGGCATATGATTATACCATTCATTGATGAGTGCTCTTATGCACCGTAGTTTCATGGAAGAGTGGAAAGTACGAGCGACCTTCCACCACAATGCTTTTTTCCGCATTCTTCCTCTATCAGTTCATCCCGATTGCCCTCAGAAGGACACGAGTCTCCTTCTGGAACGTATTGATAGTCTTGACCTCAATTACGTTCTGAACCAGAGATGCACAGGTAAACAACAGTCAGATGAAAGTGCACAGCATCGCACTGAGTATGAGGAGTCGAGCAATCAACGTTTCGGGTGTACTGCACAGTGTCGGTTTGGAAACTCTCTGATCATCTTAATGCTGAACGTTCTACGCCCTGTTACATAGAACATAGAAAAATACAGCGCAGTACAGGCCCTTCAGCCCTCGATGTTGCGCCGATCCAAGTAGACCTAACCTACACTAGCCCACTTTCCTCCATATGCCTATCCAATTCCCGTTTAAATGCCCATAAAGAGGGCGAGTCCACCACTGTTACTAGCAGGGCATTCCATGAACTCACGACTCGCTGAGTAAAGAATCTACCCCTAACATCAGTCCTATACCTACCACCCCTTAATTTAAAGCTATGCCCCCTCGTAATATCTGACTGCATACATGGAAAATGGTTCTCATGGTCAACACTATCTAAACCCCTAATCATCTTGTACACCTCTATCAAGTCACCCCTAAACCTTCTTTTCTCCAATGAGAACAGCCCCAAGTGCCTCAGCCTTTCCTCATATAATCTTCCTACCATAACAGGCAACATCCTGGTAAACCTCCTCTGCACCCGTTCCAGTGCCTCCACATCCTTCGTATAGGATGGCGACCAAAACTGCACACAATACTCCAAATGCGACTGCACCAGAGTCTTATACAACTGCAACATTACCTCAGGATTCCGGAAATCAATTCCTCTACCAATAAAAGTCAGTACGCCATATGCCGTCTTCACAGCACTATTTACCTGGGTGGCAATTTTTAGAGATCTGTGTACATGGACACCAAGATCCCTCTGCTCATCCACACTACCAAGTAGCTGACTACTAGCTCAGTACTCCATCTTCTTGTTACTCTTACCAAAGTGAATCACTTCACACTTCGCTACATTGAACTACATTTGCCACCTTTCTGCCCAGCTCTGCAGCTTATCTATATCCCGCTGTAACCTGCCGCATCCTTCCTCACTGTCAACAACTCCACCGACTTTCGTATCATCCGCAAATTTGCTCACCCAACTTTCTAGCCCCTCCTCCAGGTCATTTATAAAAATGACAAGCAGCAATGGTCCCAAAACAGATTCTTGCGGAACACCGCTGGTAACTGCACTCCAAGATGAACCTTTACCATCAACTACTACCCTCTGTGTTCTTCCAGCCAGTCAATTCCTAATCCAAACCTCCAACTCACCCTCAATGCCATACCTCCGTATTTTTTGCAGTAGCCTACCATGGGGTACCTTATCATACGCCTTACTAAAATCCATATATACCACATCTACCGCTTTACCCTCATCGACCTCCTTAGTCACCTTCTCAAAGAATTCAATAAGGTTTGTGAGGCACGACCTGCCCTTCACAAAACCATGCTGAATATCCTTGATCACATTATTCCTATCCAGATGTTTATAAATCCTATCCCTTACAATTCTCTCGAAAACTTTGTCCACAACAGATTTGAGACTCACCGGCCTATAGTTACTAGGGTTATCCCTACTCCCCTTCTTGAACAAGGGTACCACATTTGCTATGTTCTGAGACTGACCCATGGTTCCAACTCGCAGTGACAATGTGGGAAATCAGAAAAACATGTTTATTTCCGAACCCAGAAAATAATATTTTCTTGATCAAATCCTAATATTTGTATTAGATTCAACGAAGGGACGGTTAAGTCACTGTATAAGCCAACACTTAATGATCACTCGTTGGTGTCTGACTGAAATGGTGCAGTTCTGTCTACTTTATTGGTATCAGTTCAAGGCTATTTAGGTTTGCTCACCGACATTTCATCATACAGGTACAATATTTAATACACATATGCTCTCATTTAATTAGATGGCATAAACATGGAATAGACTCCCAGAGTCACACAGCACGGAAGAAGAGTCTTCAGTCCATACAGTTTCAGCGGATCATTTTCAGGCAAATTGAAGTCAATCGTCAGAAGTGAAGAAAGATCCAAGGAAAAGCTGTATAGCAGAAAACCATTAATCCCTGTGTCATATATACCGAATAAGGAGATTCGGCCCATCCGTCACTCATGGCTAATATGATTTTGCACGTTATTAGTAGAACTTCTCCCATTCAATCTTGAATCCCGTTGTTTTATGCAAATTAGCGAAGCTACTTTCAATTCGGTAGTTTCTTTAAGAAATCTCACAGACAATCAAATACTGAAAAAAGTATTTCAATTTTATAGCCCGTAGCAAACAAATTATTACCTCCCAAGTCCGCATGTTCAGCCTGAGAATGGAATTTCCCTCTCACCAAATTAGTAGAGGAATTTAGCTCCGATTTCAAATAATACTGTCTGCCCTTGGATGTACCTAATGTTTGAATGTTAAATGGTATTGTTCTGCGAATGTCAGAGACTGAGGCATCCTGAGATTGAATTCTTACACAAGTTTCTTCCACCAAGGTTATCATGTGCAAACATGGATGGTCATTTAGACACATTCATTCACTTTATTGATCACGGCGATGGAGTCACCAGGTTTGCAGCTTGCTTTCATATCAGGAGTAGGTCCCTTGTTACATTTTACCTTCAGCATTGACTATCTCTTTGAAGCACAGCCTTTGCTGCAATTAATCCCTTTTCGCCAGGACATTCATTTTTCCAGACGATCTTTTTTAACCAACATGCATGTTCCAACAGGTAATCAAGTAACTTTACCTCCTGTCCCGCATATAATTAAGAGCATATGTTCCATCCCAGGAACAACAAAATACTTTCAATTCCTGTACGACCTTTTGTCATGGTCCCTGTACAGGTTACTTCGGAAAAAAAAGTCCATTCGAGTAAATTACTTTAATCTACATTTAATCTGGCTACTTGTTAAGAAGCCTCACAGGAGAACAAATGCTGAGACAATTACTTCAACTTTATTGCATATATAAATTAAGCTGAGAATCCTGAAGTGAGCAAGTTAAGCCTCAGAACCTACCTCAGATATAACCCGATTAATGGTGAATTCAGGCTATGATTCTAACGAACACTATCTGTGTTTTGGTGTCAATTAATAGACCCATGTGCAGCGTTGTTCACCCGAGTTCAGCTGTTGAAGAATTCTACAGAAATCCATATTTCAGGTCTACAGAGACATCTCATTGATGATCATTTCTATTCTTTCGTTCAATTGATTAAGTATTTGTTCAGCGTCCTCCAGTTTGAAGTTTGCTTCCATTTTAAAAAAAAGGCCCCTGCTCCTTAATGTATATTTTTAATCATTTGTGGGATATCAGCATTTCTGTCTGGCCAGCATTGATTGAACTGGTCTAGTTGCTCTTGAGAAGGTAGTGGTTAGCTGCTATTTTATATATTTGCATCTCATCTACAGTGTCACAATGCCAATAAGGAGAGAATTCCAGGATTTTCACACAGCGAACGTGAAGGAATGGTGATATATTTCCAAGGCAGGATTGAGAGTAGCTTGGAGGGGAAGTTGAAGATGTGAAATGAGGATTTTTGGTGAATTTCTGCAGTGCTTGTTGTAGATAGTCCGTACTTCTGCGACTGTGAGTTTGTGGGGGAGAGGAAGTAGTTACTTTTGCATGTAACACCAAATGCATAGGCTGCTTTGTCCACGAGAGTGGCCAACTTCTTGATTGCCATTGGACCTTCACTCCTTCAGAGAATTGGAGAGTTTTCATTCTGTCTCCTGGCTTTGTCCTTGCAGAAGAAGTGTTCCAAGAAGCACACCTGCTGTCTTTGTGTTATACAGAGGAGAATGACAACCATGCTTATTAAAAAAAAACTGCATAACCCAAGGAGGAGTGCCATGCCCTGTAATCTTTTAAAAGGACTAGGAAAAGAGGTGTCATCCTGTTTTTCAGCAAGTGACCGTTGTTAAGTGAAAACATCCGTGAACACACATCGTGTAATTCTTCAGTTGCGTTATTCTGCACTGGTGTATCGACCACTATAGGCAATATCATTGGCAAGGTCAAATTGTATTCCTGGAGCTGAGAGTTTCTCCTGTACCCCTTCCACCACTGCTTCACCTTACACTGGGCACTCCTACCTTACTCTACATAAAGGAGCACCTCTCGTCTCACCTTGAATTCCATGCACTGGCACGTTAGTCTGGCAATAATCCTTCTTAGTTGCATATCTCATCAACAAAGATTGGCATGATTCCATGTCTCATAATACTGTAATTTCTCTACCTGCTCCTCCTAGTAGATGCAAGTGAACCTCACCTTCACAGGTAAATGGTCTAAGATTCGCCACTTTCTTCTAAATGAATCTCAGACCAGGTAGTACATTCTGTTACAGATTTTCCACATCCAATATGCTACAAACCTGTAGCTTCCACCTTAAACAAGGTAAGGACGCCGTCCCCGAGGACAAGTTCTCCATAGACAGAGGATTGGTGGGGACGAGAAGGAGGGCGACAGACACTTGATGGTACCGAAAATGTCATCATAAGACCGGGGTACGATGTCCAATCATCAAAACCCAGTTATGATGTGCCACGGTGAAACACCACAATGATCTCCTCAGAAAACAGATTCCGGGCACGATGGCCAAAGTACCCTGCATCATCAAGTAGGTCCCCAGAAAGGAGGAACTTATACCACGCTATTTGCAGCCTTTAACATGACATCGATGGTGGTGAATATCTCACTAAGGTCAACCTGATGTCATATTGAATTCAAACAATCCCCAAACTTTAAACAGGTCACCGTTCACAGCAAACGCCCAGTCTTCAGGACAACAGCGACCACAACATGGCACAACGCTGCCAGATCATTGACATGGATGCTATTATCATGTATGGGATCAGCACTCACCATGTAAAAGGAAGGTGCTGATTTGATTGGGCCAACATTGCCTACCTCATGCTCTGCATGCAAGGATGACCTGAGGAATTCTACACTGGCAAGACCATGCAGACACTGCAACAATGGAGAAATGGGCTCCACACAACCAATCGCCAGAAAGAAATGTTCACTTCAGCTTGGGAAAAACTTCAGTGATCAAGGACATTCAGTCTGCACCTTGAAGTCAGCGCTCTCCAACGGAGCCATTGAGATGCACAACAACGCAGAATTGTCAGGCAGAAAATGATAGCCAAGGTCTGTACCCATGAAGATGGCCTCAACCATGACGTTGGGCCGATATATCGTGACATACATCCCCACCATTCTGTTCTGCATTTGTAAGCAGAAAACGGTCTTTGCTTCCCGTTGTGTTTTGAAACCATCTCCTTGACAACGTGGTATGATTGTCATTCATAAGTAGACTGCACAGTTTTGGAGAAGTTGTTCCTTTGGTCAGATGCTCTTATGCGTATTATGTTACACAGCCATGTTTGGTTTGTCTTCAGCGCCATTTGTTTTACATTTTGCAATAATCTCGCTGCCTCAGTTCATTTGCTATTCAGTTGTTGGCAATTTACCAACACCCTCTGAACGTTCACTTCACTTATCCTCCATCTCCTGTTACCATTGATTTCACTGAAAACATTAGCCAAACTCCCTTTAAAAAAAATCGTTTTCCCTATCTGTATGTAAGGAAAGGAGTGATAGTGGCTATTTGATGTTCATGTATCTGGTGACTAGATTTCTGCGTAGTTTTCGAATATAGTATTTTGTACATGATATCCATTTTGCTTGTTGTCTGTTCAGGGTTTTTTTGTAAAGTGCATTAGCTGCTGTTTTAGTCTGTTTGTGTGTTTGTGGGTGAGAATCATGCCAAAGTGGTCAGAGCAGACATTTCTGAGATGGGTTTGATGAAACGGAGAATGGCCAGGGATTCTGGACGGGTTTGTTTGCTTGTTCTGGATTGCTACTTAGAAGTCCTCGGGCTGTATTGATTGGGTACCTGTTCTTTTGAATAGGGCTTTCTTCAGCTCTTTGTAGTTCCCCTCTGCTCCCGTGTGTGGTGCCTTGTGAAATAATGTTCTAATGCAGCTTCGTTTGTGGAAGAAGAGGAAATAGAGGGCGAAAACCACAACAATGTGCAATTCCTAGATGTCACAGGAGAATGAGCAGTAAATAGGGAACTTCAAACCAGCGTCTACAGGAAAGCAACACACACGGACCAAATACTGAACTGCAGAAACAATAATCCCAAAGCCAACACGAAGCTGCATTAGACCATTTTCTGAGAAAAAGAAGAGCGAATGGCATCAACACAGATAATGACATCACCAGCCCAAGGAAACCGAAGAACATGAACACAAAGTGAGCAATAACACCTGTGCTTCACCTGAGGCTCACTGATGATGTTATCTCATATGGTGACGAAATGTCCGAGAATGATCATTCCATCTCTGCGAGCAAACTTCCATCCAGTAATCTCGTGGTGATTGCTGAGATATTAGGAAGGCAATAGTTGATCAGTTCACTCTGCAAAAACACAAAATAATTTTCTACTTGGCAATGGACAAAGCAACCAAATACGCTTTGAGGTGATAAGTCGTACATATGAATTCCGTAAGGTCGCAGGAAATATAAACAAGAATAGACCACATAGCTTCTAGTGCCGACTCTGACATGCAACAGCAGCATGATCGACCCAATATTGTTCACCTCCCATTGTTGAATATCCCAATAATTATTGGTTCCTTCCTTGATCAGAATCTATCGATGAGAAAGTGGGGTCTGCAGATGCTGGAGATCAGAGCTGAAAATGGGTTGCTGGAAAAGCGCAGCAGGTCAGGCAGCATCCAAGGAACAGGAGATTCGACGTTTCGGGCATAAGCATTCCTGAAGAAGGGCTTATGCCCAAAACGTCGAATCTCGTGTTCATTGGATGCTGCCTGACCTGCTGCGCTTTTCCAGAAACACATTTACAGCAGAATCTATCGATCCCAGCCTTAAATAGAAGCTTGGACTCTGTCCCACAGCTCTTTGGGGCAAGGGGCCCCGAGACATAATCATAACAGTCAGTCCTGCCCTGGGAAAAGTCTCTGGCTATTAACTCTATCTATTCCACTCATTATCTTGTATACCTCGATCAGGTCTCCTCTCTTCCTCCTTCTCTCCAGAGAGGAAAGGCCGAGCTGATTCAACTTTTCTTTATCAGGCAAGCCCTCCAGTACTGGCAGCATCCTGGTAAACCATATTTGCACCCTCTCAAAGCCTGTTTTTCTTTCCTATAGTGCGGTCTCAGTAGGGACTTGTAGAGCTATAGCAAGGAGCCCCGAGACATAATCCTTTGAGAGAAGAAATTTCATCTTATCTGAGTGTTAAATTGAGTTGCCTTTATTCTGATCCAATATCATTTGATTCTGGACTCTCTGACAAAGAAAAAACGTGTTCTCAGCATTCACTTCGTCAAGTCCCTTCAGAATTCTACACAGTTAATGACATCATCTCTCATAATTCTAAACTTCCCACAGCAGATTTCCATGAAGCTTTTGTACATTTGCCAAAACCTCCACACCGGGGATTGTGTACCTGAAAGTTCGTGAACATCCTCTGAAGAAATAATACATTATCTTAAATAAGGAGGTGGAAATTGTTCACAGTAATCTGATTGTGGTCTCACCAGCACTTTGCAGTAACTATTACATATTCTTCTAATCCAACCCCTATGAAATTAGGGCCAAAATTCAATTAGTATTTGTTGAGACGGGGCTCCCGTCTCCGTGTTCGTACCGAAAAGAGTGAGACACCAGGCCAGATTCAAAAGCACAAAACAGCTTTATTTGAAAAGAGAGAGAGAGAGACGTCCGTGTAACAGCAAGCTTTCAGGCTTGCTGGAGAAGGCGCGTTCCGACTTTCTCTTCGGACGCGGCGAAATTATATTTCCCGGTTCTTCGAGTCCCCGGTCCGTTCTCCCTTGATCGTTCCTCTCATTGGTCCGTTCTGTTGTGTGCGAGGGGATCTGTGTCTCCATTGGCCGCACTGAGGTGCCTGTCTAACCCCTGCTGTGCTGAACAATAGTTCAGCCATCCTGGGTCCGGCAGTTCTGACTCTGTAATCAGTAGTCCATTGTTTGGTCGATCAATCTAATTGCTATGTGTCTACCTGGCTAGGCGTTTTCCTTTACTGAATCAATAGTTCTCCATAGGGGGTTTAACAGGCATTATAATTTATCACCGGTTTCGATGGGGTTTTACGTCAGTGGGGGCATTAACAGTTACTCCATCGATAATGTGTTCCAATTTACACTATCCGACAGTTACCGGTTCTTTTGTTAGTTTTGACATGATCTAATCAATGGGGAATGTGGCTTCAGTCAGGTAGCCTTGCAGTTGTTCGCTTCCTCCCGCATGGCTGTGATTTACTGTTTAGGGACTGAATCTGGCAATGCCTGTTGTAGCAATAATAGTACATTCCCTCGCCCCCACCTAGGCACCCCAGTTATGAATTTACCCCAACACTCCCCCTCTTGGCCTCTTTTAGAGGCCACACCAATTAATGCCGTAAGGACCGCAAAGATGAAAACTCTCCCCTCCCCCCCGCCCCGCGAGGCGACCGGGGTCTGGTGTGCCGGCGGACGTACCCAAAAGCGTCCCTTTGATTTAACCGAGCACGTTGTCATAACCAGATTCTCCGGTTCTAGGGAGACTGTCATGTTGGGATGAAGGGTGCCCTAAGTAACATGACGCAACCCAAGTAACAAATGGGTAACTAACACAACATGCATAGATAATCTAACACATATGTATACATAAAACAATTCCGGCAGGCTTCTGCAAAAACGACAAAAACAAGGAATGAAATCAAGTATGACAAAAAGACAAACAGATCTCGCGAAAATAACAACAAAAAAAATAGAGACACAATAAACTATTATGGAACGCAAGAGATTCAGGGCGGAGAAAAAATAAAAATAAGTAGGCTGCCCGCAGTACGCAAGTCTGCAGTCCAAAGAACACCCAAGTGTAAACATGTGTTGTGAATTTGAGAGATGAAACTGTACGCTACCAGCATTCTGGTACTTGCGAGTGATCAGGCAATCAGTGAACGAAATGTGCTGTGCCCCGGTCCTTCCGCAGATGAGAGTGCCTCCTAAACCAGCAGTTCAGTCCAGACGTCCAACATGGATGCAAGAGCCAGGCAGTATCACAACTCGCACGAATATAGGCCACCACTCCCCAGTTCAAAGTACGACTGTGCCTGTCGTAGGTGGTCCCTCCCTCGAGAAGACTCACCTGTCACTGGCTAACCAGCAGTTTGAAAGGGGAGCCTTATCGATTTCATAGGCGGCAAGGACGGACTCCGGGCAGCGGCCAGTGGCTCATTGCTGTGACCGGTGGGCCGCTGGAGCAGGCGAGTCGACTGAGCGATCTTGGATGATGTGTAGTCACTGGTGTGTTCAGTTGTTGAGTCTCCGGGGCACACAGCACTTACAGCCATGACTGCAGCATACAACATGCACTTAAGTGTCGCCCAAATGAAACGGTCAAATTGATTAAGGGGTCTTTGGACCACAGGCTTGACAATTCCAGGCTATGAGGTAGAAGGGTTAGTACTGGGTAGAAAGAGGAAACATGAAAAAGAAAAAGGAAGGACAGACATACCCAGTGAAGCAGAGCATCCGACGGGAACATGCGAATCCGAACTAAAAAAAAACACTGCACTAGTTGACATGCACCGAAGATAGAATGACCACAGTACATCGCATACCGGACGGTAAAACAGCTTCCGCCCTTCACTCGGAGAAGAGATCTCCGACCGCGGGCGCTAGTAAAAGGCAATTGAAACCTGAGTTAAAGAATACGGAAATAGTTGGTACAGAAAGCTAACCACCCTACTAAATCAGCGGTGTACTAAAACACAAGTAAACTAGGTAATCACATCACCCTTCCTGGGACCCCAGCCGCCTCCCTTTGTTAAAACTAAATAACCCCGTTATACCAAAGTCCCAAGACCCCCATCGTGCTATTACAACCTAATAATAAATACAGTATTTCCCGCGGAGCAGTCAGAGCCTGGGGGGTCGGTGAGCGCCCCTCCGCTCGTTTGCAAGACCGACCCGTTGACGCAACCCGGCTTGTCTGACTCTATGGAGACATAGTGAAAAGGGGATAGGAGTCCCTAAGCAGCGTAGATGTCGTCAGAGCATATCGCGTCGCAACAGAGCACAAGAAAGTTCAACAAAGGTAAAAAATGCATGCAAGACAAATGCCATTAGAAGTCATAACACGGTGGCGATAGGTCGGTTTCCATCACAGTCCCCGCCGATCCGGTTTCCCCATGGGAAGTATTTGTACACTCGTGTAGGACAGCTTGTTACGGCGGGGGTGCAAGAGGGCCAGCGTTGTCGTTGCCAGGAAATGCCCGGTCTATGGTCCGGGTCACTAGGGCTCTAACACAGGGAATAAAACAGCAGCCACACATAATAAGAATAGTAACGGAAATGCTCAGCCCTAGAGCTAGCTGCCCCAGCATATTTCCCCAACGACCGAACGTCTTATTCAACCAGTCGATTACCGGGTTAGTGACACCTGACTGCGTCTTCAGCTCAGTGGCTAAGGCGCGCAGCTTTCTCAGGGTTCTAGTAAGCTTCCCATCTGGTCCCGTATTATTTGCTATGGAAGTGCAGCACATGGCACCAAACATAGCGCAGACCCCTCCTTTCTCTGCCAAGAGCATATCCAAAGCCTGTCCGTTCTGTAGGGCCATCAGCGAGGTTTGTGCAAGCTGTTCATGGAATGCATCCACTGCATCTACAGTCAGGTTGGCCAATCGTTGGAAATTATAATGAATGAGGTTGATTCTATTAACATTCTTGTTAGTGGTGACTGGGAAAATGGCAGCGAACAAGGGGAAACTCTCAAAACCCGAGGCTATTTCATCGGCTAGTTTATACTCATCTGGAATGTTTCTGGTTTGCCCAATAACATCTATACAGACCCCATGTGGGTTCCTTAAGTCCACCACACCGGTGGCCGGGTTCATCCAGGTATGGGTCCCGACCGTCCGCCTATAACGACCGTGAGCATCAACTCCCCGTGGGGGCTCTCGGAGGGTGTAATCTCTGGGGGCCCTTGGTGACAAGAAAAGTGGAGCATTAAGGGTTACCAGGACACGCCTCCCTTCCCAATTTAGAGGAAGCCAATTATATAGAGTCCTACCCCCGCAATACCACCACAGGTCTGCCCGACTAATGGTCAGCTTAGCAGCCTCCCCTTTGGTGAGGTCCCAGATCCTGCTACAAATAGATGCGTCCACCGATCCAACCCGGTATCCCCAGGCCAGTGACTGGGGGTTGGAGAAGCAAGTAAAATTCACCAAAGGGTGAACTACAAAGTCAGGTGGAGTAACGGTGGACGGGGCCATCGGAAAATAATGTTCCCAGGTCTTACAGTCAACTGATGGGTTGATTTCTGACATTATTTCGACCGCACAATTCATGGCCCCTGGCTCGAACGGGGTCTTGGTCATAATCAGTCCGGGCCTCCCTTTTGCACATATCCAGCAGTCCTCCTGCTGTGCCTGTTGTGAGAACTGAATGACTCGGTCAATCCAGGTGTTTGTTTCTGTGTACCCTGTGGCTACTGCCAGCCGGCCTCGGGGGTCGGCTAGCTTATGTGTCTCGAAACTGACAACAACATTGGGCTTAGCTTGCGGGCGGGCCGCATTGGTGTCCCCCAAGTTGATCCTGATGTACCCCACCGGGTCACTCCCGGTGATGGCGACCCCTATAGCCAGATACAGTACCTTGGTCCGTGTCGGGTCATAAAATGGAGCGTCAATTTGGCTCCTGCCATTGTCATGGCTGCAGGTTTTGCTGGACCAACCGGTCATATATAAGGGATTATAGAGTCCGGTCTCGGTCCGGAGGACCAAGGGGTTCTTCCTCCCATGTGTCGTCACGATCTGTCCCCTGCCTAATGAAATTTTCCGTTGTAACTCCCGGTATTCTGTTCGCTTCGGGGCGCTAATGTGTGTCTGCTCCCACCAAACGTCGTCCCAGGTACGACGTGCCCCTACATCCCCCGTCCCCTGGGGATACCCCGCACATGTAACGTAGAGATACGGGTTGCATGAGCAGGGGCACATATATACTGCATATCCAGTCCATGTCTCTTCAGGACCCCAACAGCCAATTACATCACAAAGATCGAACTGAAAAGTTTGATTCTTCTCGGGATTAACATCTAATATTACCTTTGTCCAACATGGGTCGTCTGTTGCCTGTACCGAGGGTCGCATCGCGAAGCATAATCCCAGCCCTGTCAGGAGGCAACCCATCCGCCCTACTTTAAACATCATTACCACAATCCCGCGTCTCCTCCCTAAGTTCATCCACCGCCAGAGGCTGGCCTTTCGGAGATCTGGAACAGTGTGAAAAATGGTGCCAGTTATTGTCCCCCTCCCTATCTACCCTCAGGGTATTGTTTGCCACTTTGGTGACTCGGAAAGGCCCCTGCCACCTCCGTTCGCTCCAGGAAGTTCTGCCTGGATGTCGGAGATATACTTCTTCCCCTACTAACGGTGGGACAGTTGACCCACCTCCCCCCTCTCTGGCTTCAAGCACCTGTGTCCTGATCAGCTTAACCATCTCGTGCAAGACCCTCATGTATTGGGTCATGTCTTGGTTCATGAAATCCCATGTCACCTCCCACCTCGGGGACAAGCGGGGCCCCGGCATAGGTCGTCCGGTCAGTATTTCATGTGGGGACAGAAAAGTATCCCCTCCCTTCTCTTGGCGCATTGACATCAGTGCCAAGGGCAGCGCCTGTACCCAGGTCATGGGGGTCCCCGCCAGGACCTTCGCGATTTTATCTTTCAGGGTTCTGTTTGCCCGTGCAACGAGGCCCTGACTCTCAGGGTGGTAAACACTACCAAATCTATGGTTTATGCCCAGTGCTGCTTCCACCCGGGCTAAGTGTTCATTTTTAAAGTGAGTCCCATTATCAGTACAGATGAGTCGGGGCACCCCATGTCTGGGGATCAGTTCATTGCGCAGCCAGTTGGCCACGACCTCCCCATCCTCCTTTTTCGTTGGGCTTGCCTCCACCCACCGGGAAAAACGGTCCACAATTACCAAGAGGAATCTGTAATGTTCTGGTGTGCGCCACTTAGCCCCCATGTCAGTGAAATCCATGCAGATTTCCTGCCATGGGCCGAGAGGGGTCGGGAAAGCAAGTGTAGGGTGTGGAAGGGGCCGTTTCGCGTTATGTTCGTTGCAGATCTTACACTCTGCCCTCATATTCTCCAAATGTTTCCGTAATTTGGGAGCCCACCAGTGATCCCGTATGGCCTGTAGGACTTTCTGAATGCCAACATGTGTGGGCCCATGAAGTTCAGAAAACAGTGTCGGCAGGAGGGAGCGAGGTGCCACCACCTCCCCTCCTGCTGATCTCCAAAGCTGATGCTGCGATTCCCCTACAGAAATCGTCTGGGCCACCGCTCCACTAGCCTCCCACTCCCTCTTTTCCGCTTCACTTGCTTGATCCTGTAATTCTATGAGGTGCATTATAGCATCGTCCCTATTGATCGGGTTGCCCACATCACCCCCACTTTCATGAAGTGGCACCTGCTCACCATCCTCCACATCCCCCGTGGTGGCCTCCACAATTTCTCCCTGTGTGCGCGTCCCTGACCGGAGATGCATTGCCTGAATGACCCCCTTCGCCGCGTCATCAGCCGCAGAGTTACCTCTACCTTCCTCTGTGTATGGCCCTGAGTGCCCCTGTACCTTGACAACTGCCACTTCTTTCGGGAGGAGTACAGCTCTGAGGAGCCGCCGTAGGCTAGACTCGTGTTTTACCGGTCGCCCCGCTGTCGTTTGGAACCCCCGACGTATCCAGGATGTTCCCTCTACATGCACTGCACCCCAGGCATAACTAGAGTCCGTGTATATATTGACCCTCATACCGCTACTCAACTCAAGTGCCCTGGTCAGTCCCGCAATCTCCGCCAGTTGAGCAGAGGCTGGCTGACACAACTCCTTCGCCTCTATCGTTGTGAATCCGCCCCCTTCGGCCCGGACCACAGCGTAAGAAGCCTGAACGCTGCCACAGGGACTACGGTTACTACTCCCGTCAGTGTAAAGCGACCAGTGTGGATCTGGAAGCGGCTCGGCGTGGAGTCCCTTCCTCAGTCTCTTTTCCTCTGCTACCCGTGCTACGCAGTCATGGGGAGGGAGAGAGCCACTATTCACTCCAGCCACCATGTTTCGGTCCTCCCCCTTGGGTGGCCGGAAAGATATGTGTGGGGCAAAAAGAGAAGTCTCAAGCTTCACCTGACGATTGGTGGAGAAACTGAAAGTTTTCGAAGCAAGGAAGGCACTCACGCCATGGTCTGTGTGAATGGACAGGGGGTGGCACAGTACCAGATGCGCGGTATTCCTGACCGCCTTGGCCACTGCTGCAGCAAAACGGGCGCACCCGGGGAACCCCTTCTCTACAGGGTCCAGCCTACAACTGTAGTAGCAAAGAACCTTCCTAGCTCCTCTGTCTTTCTGGTACAGGACAGCATTGCTTACGCCGTCCTTTTCTGCCACATCTAAATGGAATTCCTTATCATAGTCCGGGTGTGCTAGAGCTGCCGCCTCACCCAAAGCCTGCTTCACTTCTCTAAATGCTTTCTCTCTTTCCATGGACCACCTAAGAGGACTCTTTAATCTCTTCGCTCCCACTTCTGTTATCATATCTCTAAGGGGCCCTGTAAGTCCAACATAGTCAGGGATGTATGTGCGAGAGTAACCACATAGTCCGAGGAAAGCCATCATGTCCTGTACAGTAATTGGGGTCCCGTATGACAGAATGGCCTCACGATGGGCATGGGATAATGTTATTCCACCCCTCCCTATTATCCTCCCCATGAAGGTGACAGATTTCCGCGCTATTTGGCACTTCTCCTGTTTAACCTTAAATCCCGCACGTAACAGTACTTCCAAAAGGTCATGTACCGTCTGCAGATTCTGTCTGTCCGTCTTGCTAGCCACTAAAAGGTCATCTACGTATTGTATAATAACTGTGGCCTGGGGAAGACGGATCGCATTCAAAATTGGGAGAAGGGCTGCACTGAACAGGCCTGGCGAGTCCTTATATCCCTGGGGCATACGACTATAGGTGTATCTCTGGCCTTCGTATGTGAATGCGAACCAGGGCTGACAGTCCGGGTGGAGCGACAAACAGAAAAAAGCATTGGCCAATCTATCACGGAGTAAAATTGCAGGTCGGGGCTTAGAGCCTGCAGCTCCACATACGGGTCTGGGACCTTGAGGTTAAGGGTCTCTGTAGCCTCATTAATGCGCCACAAGTCGTGAACCATACGCCACCCCTTTCCCATCCCCTTGGGTGCCGGGAGAATGGGTGTATTCCACTCTCCCCCCTGCATCTTTCTCAACACTCCCACCTCCAATAGCCCCTCCACCGTTGGCCTAATACCTTCAATTTGTTCCGCCGTCAGGGGGTACCGTGGTACCCAAATGCACCTGACGGTGTTAGGTCTCAGGGACAGTTCTACCACCCCTTCCAGTTTTCCCGTGTCAAATGGGTGAGCTGCCCAAAGGTCAGGGCTGATTCCCCCCAGCAGGGCAGCTGCATCATCATGATCCTTTGTGTCCAGTGAAAGTGTCCTTTCTAAATCTAATTTTTCGTACTTGGATATTTCTTTGACCCTGATTGTTTTCCTCTGGAAACGACCATCCGAGGAAACTTCCGTGCCGTCCCCGCTCCCTACCGGGGCGTACTCACATTGTAAGGCTTGTTTGACCATGGGGCCCAGGTTGCAAACTCCGCATCCCGGGGCAATGGCTAGGGTGACGTGTGGGACTACCTCCTCTCCTAAACAGAACCATTCTTTTTGATCCTCGCTGAGGTGAGCAATTTCCGCGATACCCTCTTTGCCTGCCACTAAGCCCACTATTTCTATGACAGTAGTTGTGTCATTCACATGGGCCATGAACCGTTCATTGTAAACCTGGTCCTGCACCAGGACGTAATTTAGGGTTATGTGCCAAGGGTCGCGAGGGTGCTGGTAAGTGTGTGCCTCCGGGACAGTGGGGAGCCAATCCGTGAATTCAGACCTCAGTCCCTGATGTGGGAGTGAGTACAGTAATTGGAGCCAGTAGATCTCTACCTCCTGCATCCCCGACTGTATCTGGGTCAGAGTAAATACGAACTGACCCCCTTCAGGGGAGTCGTTCCCCGGCCAGAGTAGGCGGAGCCCCTCCTCCGAGCAATGTATGCGGGCCCCCAGGCGAGTGAGGGCATCTCTGGCCAAGAGGTTGACCGGGCAACGTGGGGCGTAAAGTAATGGAATTGTGGTGACTTGATCCCCAATTGAGATTGTCACGGGTTTAGTGTAAAATTGCCTCTCAACCTTCCCTGAGAAGCCCACAGTATCCAGAGTTTTATTTGACAAGGCAAGGTTCCTGGGCAGTCGAGAAATGGTTGACGCAAATGCCCCAGTGTCTGCCATAAATGAGCGTTCCTCACCACACAGGCGCACCCGGACCATGGGGGGCAAATGCGATGGTATGGTTTCAACTGCCTGGAGACTGTGGGACTTCTCCAGGCACCGCCAAAAGTGGGAGGGGGTCCCTTCCCTGTACCCTTCCTCAATTTCCCAGGATGTCACATCTACAATTCCCTGCATGGAGTTCGACACTGCTCTCCATCCCCCTATCTCTCCCACAGTGTCGTGGCGCTCCCTTCTTCCGACCAACTCCCTGCCTCTCAAGCCGTCCCTTCCGATCCGTCCCTGCCCTGATCTCCCACGTCCAGCCCAATCTTGGGGGTGTCTGTAGGTTGGGGCTTCCCACCCCGCGTCCGGGCATTCCCTGGTGAAATGTCTAATGTTCCCGCAGATCCAACACGACAGCGGGTGTGGACCGTTGTAGGGCCAGGGATAACGCTGGACAGGGAGCTGGGCGCTTCGCTGGGCTGGGGTCGTTGCGTACATCTGCGGCACCACCTCTGATCTTACCAGATCCTCCGCTGTGGTCCTTGCCGCCACCTGTTCTATGACCTTCCCCAACTGTTCCACCTGAGCAGTAGTCTTTTCTGTAACCCGCTCAACAACCTTCCCTAACTGTTCTATAATGTGGGCGGACGCGTTGGAGGAGAGTGCCTCCATTTTCGCTTTTTCGGACGCCCTGTAACGCCTGAAGTGGTGGGCTAGTTGTTTAATCTATTGGTCGGGTGGTGAGGAGTCAAAGTCCGCCATATGATCTTGGACTTTTCCTCTTAAGGGCGGGGGCAAACCGTTGAGCACCCCTCTCCGAAAGTGTGCTGTGGCTAGTGAGGAGCTGTCTGGTCTCACACCCGTGCCCTCCTCCCACAGGTCCCAGGCGCGTTTGACGTATTCATGGGTATCTTCCTTATCCTTGAGGTCAAGGCTGGCTAGCGCATCAAGTGAGAATTTTGTGGGAAAGGTTTGTCTAAGTGAGTCATAAATCTTGTTCCTATACCGGTCAAACGGGGTCGTCTCAGACCTGTCTCCGCACTTGGCAGCATTTTGGGCTGCTGACAGAGCAGCTGAGGCTCGGATCCGGACCATAATAGTTCGGAAGTCTGCTAGTGCTAGCTTTTCATGGCAGGTTTCTAGTTCAATAATCTTTATCTATGCCGAGGCACCATTCTCTATCGGGGGAAGTTTATTTACTAGCGCCTCTAGGTCTGTCCTGGACCACGGGACATACTTACTATTCCCCTGGCTTGTGGCCAGTAGGGGCATGGACAGCTGAGTGCCTCCGTAACCCCCCTCTAGGTAAATGTCGGGCTTGATTATCCTAGCGTGACCTCCCTTGTTCACTGATGAAGTGAGTGTAGCCTTTAAGTCCATGCCTACAACCACCACAGCATCCTCGTTGTCGCTGTCCGTGGTAGAACGGAAAGGTAGCGCCCCGTCACCCTGGTTGCGAAAGAGAGTCAGTCCCTTGTGCCTCCCCCTTGTCTTAGTCGGCGAGGGAGCTCGCCCAGTATCACTACAGGGAGAGTCCGTTTCCCCGTGCTCGTCCGCCCCTTTAATAATCATGTCATTCATGCATTCTTGCTTGAGGGTAGTACGGTCCTCATGGAGTTGTCTCCCCCACAACTCGTTTACTTGTTTCTGCAATATGTCAATCTGTTCCCTGTGGACATTGAGATGGCCCGTTACGACCTCTCTACCGGGGTCTTTTATTTCGACCATTCCCCCTACTACTTCGACCACCGGGGCCTGCACCGTTGGGTGTCCTCTGGCCTCCGCAGGGGCCGCAGGCTCCGTAACATAAGGTGGAGGTAGAGGTGCCCCCCCCTAGTGGCAGTGTCTTACCCTCACTACCTCTGTGGTACGCGGTGGTGCTGTCACACGGGGACGGGAAAGGATAATGGGACGGGGTGTGGTCCAGCTCCCACCCCAAACGATCTGTCTCTTTCCCATCTGTGCTCGGGCAAGTAGGTTTAGGGATCTTATTCCCAAACCGAGTGAGAAACTCTCTGAAGTAAACCTCATCGCCCGCAGTCTTCGTAACTGCCTTGTCTTTACGAAATCGTTTTTTCTGCGCTGCCCTCCTGTCGGCGGCCACCCTATCGGCTACCCTGGTCTTCAGGACCTCAAGCTCGGGTGCCGCTAAAAATTCCGTGCCGTCCTCCGGGAACCATCCCTTTATTCTCCACTCTGAGATCGCCCTCTGTAGGGCTAACAACTTAAGCCACCCCTCCGTTGTTGTGTTGTTCTGTGTAATAAGGGTGTGAACGGACTTTATGACCTCGCCCATCTTGGGACCTGCAGCTGAGGGGAGTGTTGCACCCGGGATAGGCGCAATAGTACCCATGTCCGCCTCGGGTGGGAAAGTGAGGTATGCAGCCAGTCCGGTCAGGACCGTGCACTCCTGAGCCGGGCGGGCCGTCCCCAATAGGGCCCCCGAGGTCAATGAAGGGTCCCCCTCAATCCTCTCTGCCCCCTGTTCCCTCTCCAAGATCGGGTAAAAAATGGCAAGAAGGAAGGACTTCCACGACATGGGAGCGTCCCCTATCTCTTTCCACTCCCTTGGCAGGTTCCCCAAGACCACCCGTTGTTTAGCGGTACTCGTGGGATAAGCGCATAAGGAGTCTAAGGTCTTGACCATGATCGAGGGGTCAGTGAACATAGCAGTCAGTTTCACCAATATCTCTGCCCTCTGCGCTGGGGCACTGTCAAGGATCTGGAGGAGATTACTCCTGTCCACCGTCACGCAATCGAGCAGTAATTGATTTGTTAGGGCCAGGTTGGTGGTCAGATTTAGTCGCCACCATGGCACGCCGGGGCGACGTGTGCGCATGGCCAGCAGCTTGGGCGGTCCGTAATTAAACGCTTCCATCCTTGCTGCAGATAGTTTCAAACTTAATTGTAAGTCAGCGTCCTATTCCCTTCTGTCTGTCACTTTTTTTTGCTTTTTCTTGTAGGGGCACAGTACGGATTAATATGTCTGTCTGTCTAGGAAACTACACTCCCTGTCCGTCGTATTAAGTGTGTGATTCTGTCGGACTGTCGAGTCCACCGGGTCACCAGCGCGGGGTGTGCTATCGAGCTCACGGGTAGTCAGTGCAGTGTGTGCTATCGAGCTCACGGGCAGTCAGCGCGGTGTGTGCTATCGAGCTCACGGGCAGTCAGCGCAGTGTGTGCTATCGAGCTCACGGGCAGTCAGCGCAGTGTGTACTATCGAGCTCAAGGGCAGTCAGCGCGGTGTGTGCTATCGAGCTCACGGGCAGTCAGCGCAGTGTGTGCTATCGAGCTCACGGGCAGTCAGCGCAGTGTGTGCTATCGAGCTCACGGGCAGTCAGCGCAGGGTGAGCTTTCACTGGCCCCCTTCGTAAAAATAAATAAAAGCTTCGTTTTTCCAAAGTACTCTCACGATTTCTCTTTAATACTCACCACTCACGATCTGCAACATAAACACTCACCAATAATAGCACTTCTATTTCTTCAAGCGATCGCTCGAACCCGCGGATTCGGCTGCTGTCCGCAGCTGTCAACGGCTTGAGTCGTCGGACCCCGGAGTTTCAAACGTCTGCACCTGAGAAATAAAAATAAAACGGCCCGACTCCCTCTCCGAAATTTGGGTTGGCAAAGACACGTGAGATGACAGATCAAACTAAGAATTTAGAATATCCAAACCCTACTGGAGACCTTTACACAAAAGGGCGCCTCCGAACCCAATTTAAAGTGGCCGGCCGATCGGCAGCTCCCAGTCTCTGCGAACAAGCGTGTCTCTACTCTCTGGCACGTTCAGGTTCACCATCTGTTGAGACGGGGCTCCCGTCTCCATGTTCGTACCGAAAAGAGTGAGACACCAGGCCAGATTCAAAAGCACAAAACTGCTTTATTTGAAAAGAGAGAGAGAGACGTCCGTGTAACAGCAAGCTTTCAGGCTTGCTGGAGAAGGCATGTTCCGACTTTCTCTTCAGACCCGGCGAAATTATATTTCCCGGTTCTTCGAGTCCCCGGTCCGTTCTCCCTTGATCGTTCCTCTCATTGGTCCGTTCTGTTGTGTGCGAGGGGATCTGTGTCTCCATTGGCCGCACTGAGGTGCCTGTCTAACCCCTGCTGTGCTGAACAATAGTTCAGCCATCCTGGGTCCGGCAGTTCTGACTCTGTAATCAGTAGTCCATTGTTTGGTCGATCAATCTAATTGCTATGTGTCTACCTGGCTAGGCGTTTTCCTTTACTGAATCAATAGTTCTCCATAGGGGGTTTAACAGGCATTATAATTTATCACCGGTTTCGATGGGGATTTACGTCAGTGGGGGCATTAACAGTTACTCCATCGATAATGTGTTCCAATTTACACTATCCGACAGTTACCGGTTCTTTTGTTAGTTTTGACATGATCTAATCAATGGGGAATGTGGCTTCAGTCAGGTAGCCTTGCAGTTGTTCGCTTCCTCCCACATGGCTGTGATTTACTGTTTAGGGACTGAATCTGGCAATGCCTGTTGTAGCAATAATAGTACATTCCCTAGCCCCCACCTAGGCACCCCAGTTATGAATTAACCCCAACATATTCCAAAATACCTCTTGCACCTCTCTGTGCATTCCGAGTCTCAAAGATTTATGTTCTGCAGCTTTTTTTCTGTCATTTTCATTTAAATAATGCGGCGTTTTCTTGTTCTTCCTTTCAACATGATCAAGCTCTCAAGTTTTCACTTTTTATTCCGGTGGGCATAATTTTGCACAATTTCTTAACCCATCAGTACCTCTCCGTAGATTGGTTGTACCTCTCTTAGAATTTGCCGTGTTACCTGTTGTTGTGTTGCCTGAAAATTTGGCAAAAGTGCATTCCCTTCCTTCCTGCAAATCATTAACGTCGATTACAAAGCATTTGTAGGACCAGGACAGACCTTTGTTGAAGCCTTGATAAAACCTACCAGTACAGATCACCATTTCTAAAAATCACTCCTGAAGACCATTTGTTATTTCCTGCCAAATATCAAATTTTCAAACAATGCTGAAGAGCTAAAGAACGTGGGGAAATCTCTATGGAAGAAAAGAAATCTTATCATATTGAAAACCCATAGACCAGACAATATATTTTAGCTGAATCTCTTTGGGCTGAAACTGACTATCACGTCGTTTTTCACCAGCGAATTATCTTTGTAGCTCGGGATGGAGCAGACCTCCTCGATTTTGTCTTGAACCGCTTTGTTGTGTGTAAATTATTGGAGCTGCCTTCGATTCAAAACCTTCCTTGTGCAAAAAACATGCTTTGCGCAGATATTCCTTCGATGTTTGATTGGACATTTAATGTCGATTTTACATACTGCTTTTCAAACAACAAAGAACAAAGAAAGTTTCCAGCCCAGGAACAGGCCCTTCGGCCCTCCAAGCTTGAGCCTATCCAACTGTACTGTCTAAACCTGTCGGTCAATTCCTAAGCGTCTGTATCCCTTTGCTCCCCACCTACTCATGCATCTGTCCAGACATATCTTAAATGAATTTATCATGTCAGCCTCTATCACCTCTGCTGGCAACACATTCCAAATACTCACCACCCTCTGTGTGAAGTACTTGCCGCGTGTATGCCCTGAAACTTTCCACCTCTCATCTTGAAAGCTTGACCTCTCGGTATTGAATCCCTCACCCTTGGGAAAAAAACTTGTCTCCATCCATCCTGTCGATAATCTTCATTATTTTGCAAACCTCAATCTGGTCTCCCCTCAGTCTCCCTTTTCCTCGTGAAAATAAACCTAACCGACTCAACCTCTCTTCATAGCTAGCACCTTCCATACCAGCAACATCCTCATAAACCTTCTATGCACCATCTCCACAACGTCCACATCATTTTGTAATGTGGCGACCAGAACTGTACACTGTATTCTAAATGCAGCAGAACCAAAGTCCTGTACAATTTTAACATGAATTGCCAGCTCTTATACTCAATACCCCGTCCGATGAAGGCAAGCATACCATATGCCTTCTTGACCACTCTATCCACCTGTGCAGCAATCTTCAGGGTACAATGGACCTGCACTCCCAGATCTCTCTGCTCATCAACTTTTCCCAAGGCTCTTCCATTCATTGTATAATTGTTTTTCTGGTTGAAAGTTTTGTATTCACATGCATATACTGTCTGTAATCTCAAAGATCAATGTTTTTTTTTAAAAAAAGGCATTACAGGCGACATTTGATGTTTTAATATATTAATCCATTACAGATACTCAGATCCAATGCTCCAGTTTAAAATCCCAGTCAAGCTTATTTACGTTTTGAAAATAATTAACGGTAATACTGCCGCAAACTTGTCTACTGCACATTTTACATTAATACTCCATGAAAGGCACTCGTCTATCTGACAAAATAACTCATTGAAACGGTGTATAGGGCTAAAGAAAAAACAACAAACAAAATGCCCCTCCTTGATATCCAAGTGATTGCATAATAATGAGATTAAAAATATTAAATAGACGTAGCCGACAATTTCTACACATTATCTCCCAGTACACATGGCATATGATTAAAGCATTCAGTGATGAGTGCACTTCGGAACCGGAGATTCATGGAAATATCGAAAATACAAGAGATCTTTCACCTCAGTGCGTTTTTCCCGCATTCTTCCTATGCCGTTTCATCCCCATGTCCCTCAGAAATACCCATGACTACTTATTGAGCGCATTGAGTCTCTTGATATAATACTTAATGCCCAGTCCTTGATGTCTGACTGAAATTGTACAGTGCTGTCTTCTTTATATGTGACCAGAGGAAGGGTATTTAGGTTTTCTTTTTGCAGATATAATTTTCAATACACTTATGGTTTCAGTTAATTGGATGACATAAATACGTAAGACAGTAACAGAGTCACTCAGTGCGGAAGCAGAATCTTCTGTCCAACCAGTTTTTGCTGATTATTATCAGCCAACTGGAAGTCAATGACCAGAAGCGATGGGAGACACAGGGAAGAATTGTCTGCCAGACAAGCATTATACCACAAGACAGAATTAAGAAATCCGGCACATCCACCATACAATCATGGCTGAGATGTTTCTGCTCGCCATTAGCAGACCTTCTCCCAATCAGTCTTGAATCCCTTTGTTCAATGCAAATTATGAAGCTACCTTCGATTCGACAGTTTCTTTAAGAAATTTCACAGACAACCAAATACTGACACAAGTATTTCAACTTTATAGCCCGTAGTAAACAAAACAAAACCTCCTAAGTCTGCAAGTTCAGCCTGAGAGTGGAATTTCACTCAGAACATAGAACATAGAAAAGTACAGCACAGAACTGTGCCTTTGCCCAAGATGTTGTGCCGAGATTAATCCTAATGTAAAATGTAGTGACATAACCTATGCACCCTATGCTGTCGCTTAAATGTCCCCAGTGACTCTGCTTCCACCACCACAGCTGGCAACACATTCCATGCATTCACAACTCTCTGCATAAATAACCTACCTCTGACCTCACCTTTATACCTTCCTCTTAATATCTTCAAACTATGACTCCTCATAACAGTCAGTCCTGCCCTGGGGAAAAGTCTCTGGCTATTGACTCTATCTATTCCACTCATTATTTTGTATATACCTCAATCAGGTCTCCTCTCTTCCATCCTTCTCTCCAGAGAGAAAAGTCCGAGTTTATTCAACTTTTCTTTATAAGGCCAGCCCTCCAGTCCAGGCAGCATCCTGGTAAACTTTCTTTGCACCCTCTCCAAAGCCTGTTTTTTTCTTTCTTATAGTGGGGTGACCAGAACTGGACACAATATTCCAAGTGTGGTCTCACCAGGGACTTATAGAGCTATAGCAAAACCTCGATGTTCTTAAATTCGATACCTCTGTTAATGAAAGCCAAAACACCATATGCTTTCTTAACAACCCTATCCACTTGGGTGGCAACGTTGAGGAATCTATGTACTGGCACTCCCAGATCCCTCTGCTCCTCCACACTGCCAAGAATCTTGTCTTCAATCCTATATTCAGCATTCGAGTTCAATCTTTCCAAGTGCATCATTTCGCTTTTCTCCATGTTGAACTCCATCTGCCATTTCTCAGCCCAGCTCTGCATCTTGTCTGTGTCGCGCTGCAGCCTTCAGCAGCCCTCGAAACTATCGACGACACCACCAACCTTTATGTCATCCGAACATTTACTAACCCACCCCTCAATCACCTCATCCATGTCATTTGTAAAACTACAAAGTGCAGAGTCCCAAGAACAGAGCCCTGCGGGACCCCACTCAAAACTGACCTCCAGGCAGAATACTTTCCATCGACAACCACACTCTGGCTTCAGCCAGCCAATTCGGAATCCAGGTAGCCAAATCTCCGTGTATCCCATACTTGTGGACTTGATGGATGACCCTACCATGACGAACCTTATCAATACGCCTTGCTGAAGCCAATACATGCCACATCCACTGCTCGATCTTCATCGACCTGTCTTGTCACCTTCTCGAAGAACTCAATAGTATTTGTGATGCATGCCCTGCCCCTCACAAAGCCACACTGACTGCCTATAATCACACTATGCTTTGCCAAATACTGATAAATCCCAATTCTGAAAATTCTTTCCAAGACTTTACTAACCACAATTACTGGTCTGTAATTGCCAATGTTTTCCCTATTACCCTTCTTGAAAAGAGGAACAGCATTTCGCCTCCTTCCAATCCTCCAGTACGACTCCCGTGGAGAGTGAGGAGGCAAATCTCCATGCCAGCGGCTTAGCAACCTCTTTTCTTGCTTCCCAGAGCAACCTAGCATAAATCTGGTCTGGTCCTGGGGACTTATCAATCTTAATGTTTTCCAAAGTTTCCAGCACATCTACCTCATCAATCTTGATCTGGTCAAGACTGTATCGCAGCTGCTCAGAGTTTTCATTTACAGCAAGTTCGCTTTCCTTGGTGAAAACTGAAGTAAAAAAAAACTCATTTAGGGCTTCCCACAGCTGCTCAGACTCCACACATAAGTTCCCTCGGCTATCCTTGATTGGCCCTCCCTTCTTTCCAAATTGTGCAGGGATTTAGCTCCGATTCCAAGTAATGCTGCCTGCCTTTGAATTTACCTACTGTTTGATTGTTAAACCATACTGTTCTGTGAATGTCTGAGACTGAGGCATCCTGAAATTATATTCTTATGCAATTTTCTATCCATAACGATTCTCGTGTGAAGCTGAGGGTGGTCATTTCAACACGTTCATTCATTTTAGTGATCAGTCTGATGGAGCCACCAAGTTTGCAGCTTGCTTTCATATCAGAAGTAGCTCCCCTGTTACATTGCACCTTTGGCATTGAATACCACTTTGAAGCACAGGTTTCGTTTCACTTAATCCCTTTGCCTCAGAACATTTCTTCACCAGACGATCTTATTTAAACAATACTAATGAGCCAGCAGGTGATCAAGCAACGTCATCAGGTCTTGCAGAAAGCAGAAACCATATGTTGCATCCCAGAAATAGCTAATTGCTTTCAATTCCTACATGTCATTTTGTCATTGTCCCTTAACAATTTATTTTGGAAAAATACCCTTGATGTAAATTACCCCAATCTGCATTTACTTTGGCTACTTATTAAGAAACATCACAGTCATTCAAATGCTGAGACAATTACTTCAACTTTATTGCATATACCAACAAAGCTGAGAATCCTGAAGTGAGCAAGTTAAGACTCAGAACCTACCTTAGCTATTTATGTTGGATTAAAGGTATGATGCTGACCAACACTGTCTGTCTTTGGTGTCCATTGAGAGATCCCTGTGCAATGCTGTTCTCCAGAGTTCAGCCATCGATTAATTCTGTTGTTGTCCTATTATACAGAAATCCGTACTTCAGTCTGTAGAGACATAGTGTTGATAATCATTCAGATTCTTTCATTCAAATGATTAATTAGTTTATCAGCGTTCTTAAGTCTACAGCTTGCTTTCTCATCCGAAATAATACCCCTGTCCTTAATGCATGTCTGTTTTCATTTGTGGGATGTCGGCATTTCTGTTCACCCAGCATGGATTGAACAGCTCCAGATGCCCTTGAGAAGGTGGTGGTTTGCTGCTGTTTTGAATGTTTGCATCTCATCTACAGTGGGTTGATCACAATGCTATTGAGGAGGGAATTCCACGATTTTCACACAGCGAACGTAAGGGAATGGGTTGTGAGGGTTGTGCGTGGCTTGGAGGGGATGTTGAAGATGTTGGCATTCCATACATGTGCTGCCCTTGTCCTTGTACTTGAAAATGATCATGGAACGTGATGACTGAGGGTTTTGAGTGAATGTCTGCAGTGTGTCTTGTAGATGGTATGTACTGCTGTGATTGCGAGTTGATGGAGGAGGGAGTGGATGCATGTGCGTGTCAGACCAAATAAGTGGGCTGCTTTTTCCTGGAGAGTGGTGAACTTCTTGACTGGCTTTGGAGCTTCACACATCCAGGCATTTGTAAATTTTCTTTCTGACTCCTGCTTTTGTTCATTGCAGAAAAGATCCACATCTGCGGTCTTTGTGGTATATAAAGGAGAATGACCGACCTTCTTGGAACAAAAACTGAATCACTCTAAGAGGTGTGTCATCCCTATAATGTTTTAAAAGGACTATGAAAAGTGGTGTCATCGTGTTTTTCAGCAACTTCTATTAATTAAGTGAAATAAATCCCTGACACACATTTTGTAATTCACAAATAACAACTTATTTACCTGACACCAGTAATGAGCAAACTAACTAAACTATTATCATAACCAACCATTCCCCTATATCTGCTATTCACGAGAAAAAAAACGCAAGATTGAAATGGCATGCTGGTTTTATTACTGCCTGAGTTTTTCCAACTACCTGAAATGTATGACAAGTACAGAAAAAGGACAACCACAACCTTATGTAGTCCAGACCAGGAGAAATGTTTTTTTTAAGCTTGAGCTTTTCTTAAATACTGAATGAACGTATATTGTTATTTCATGTGCTACATGCAACACCACCTGTCTATAACCCCATGGTTATACAACTTGATGAACCTCTGCCTATTTCTGATCCACCTGGTATTTGTTAGTTTGCATTTCCTGATCAGGATATCATTTTTGAGATCCTAACATTCGGGAATGTACTTAGATGTTTGTCTGTCTACGCTATTTGAAATAATTGCTTCAGTTTTTTTCAACTTCTTGTTGTGACTGAGTTAATTGCTTTGAATGCAAAATATCCACTTTTTCCTCCACTTATTCTTTTTCTGATTGAGTCACTGGATCAAGCATGGCCTCTTCTAATTCTACTTCAACTTCCTTATCTGTACTCTTTGATTTTTGTTCCTGTTTCAACTGGTGGGTTTGTGACCTTATTATCACATAGACAGGAGAAATCCCAGTATAAACTTTCTGTAAGTCTTCAGTTGTCTGATTCTGTGCTGGCTATTCGATCACCGTGGGTAACACTCCTATTTCCTGTGGTGATTCCATTTCCTGTGTTGGTGATGTCCTTTTCTATTCTGTTTCTCAGAGAATAATAAGTGGGATAGCAATCGTTGTTTTTGTTGATAGAGTTCCTGTTGGAATGCAACGCTTCTAGGAATCTCATGAGTGTCTCTGTTTGGCTTGTCTCAGAATGGATATATTGTCCCAGTCGAAGTGGTGTCTTTCCTTATCTGTATGTATAGACACTAGTGATAGTTGGGTATGCTTTTCGTGGCAAGTTGATGTCCATGAATCCTGGAGGCTAGTTTGCCGCGGGTTTGTCCAAAACAGCGTTTCGAAAATGACGTTCGTTTTGCTTGTTGTCTGAATCGAGTCTTTCAAGGTCTTTAGCTGCTATTTTAGTGTATTGGTGGGTTTCTGGGCTACCATGATGCCAAATGAAGAATCTGGCAGTCAGTTCTAAGAAGTGTTTAATGAAGAGGAGTGTGCCCAAGATTTCTGAGAGTGTTTTGTCAGCTTCTTTGGTTTTGTTGCAGAGATATCGACGGACTGTGTTCATTGGGTACACATTCTTTATATATACGGTGGAAGTGCGGTTTTCTTCTGCTGTTCGCAGTTCCTCTGTGCTGCAGTGTGTGGTGGCTGGTTGAAATAATGTACCAATGCAGCTTCATTTCTGGAAGAAGAGGAAAACGGTTGGGAAAACCACAATAATGTGCCATTCCTACATGTCACAGAAGAATGAACAGTCAAAGGCGAACTTCAAACCAACATCTACAGGAAAACAACATATACGGACCAAATACAGAACTGAAGGAGCAATCCTTCCAACATTAACACGTAGCTGCATTCGAACATTTTCTGAGAAAAAGCACAGGAAATGGCATCACCATAAGAAATGACATCACCAGCCTAAGGAAACCTAAGCACATAAATAGAATGCGGTCCACAACTTCAGTGCTTCACCAGAGGCTCACTGATGATGTTACCTCGTATGGTGACCTAACGTCTGAAAACGAACTTTGCCGCTCAGTGAGCAAACTTACATCCATGGGGATTGTAGAGTTGTTTACGAAGGGAATACTTAACCAGTTCACACTGGAAAAAACCGAAAGTAATTCACTTCCTGGCAATGGACAAAACATCCAAATATTTACTGCAACGGTTTGAAGCTATACTTCACACAGATTAAGGCCATTAGCTCGCAGGAAATCTAAACAACAATGGACCATACTGCTTCTAGAGTCGAATCTGACATACATCAGGAGCATGAACGATCCAATATTGTTCACCTTCCATTCCTTGCCTTTCCCCGTAAAGAATGATTCCCTTCATGATCAGAATCTATCTGTTTCAGCGTTAAATAGAAACATGGACACTGTCCTGCAGCTTTCTGTGGCACGGGGTGCCCCGACACAATCGTTTGTGAGAAGAATTTCCATATTATCTGAGTCTTAAAATGAATTGCCTTTATTATGATCCAAAATCATTTGATGCTAGACTCTCCGATGACAGAAAACGCATTCTCAGCATTTACCTCATCAAGTCCCTTCAGAATTCGACACATTTCAATGACTTCACCTCTTAGAATTATAAACTTCTAGGAGAAGGTTCCCAACCGGCGTAGCTTTTGCACATTCACCAAATTCTCACACCGGGGTTGAGTATCTGAAATTTTGTAAACTGTCTCTCAAGAATTAACATATATTCTGAATATAACGGGGCGGAAATTGTTCACAGTAATCCGGATGTGGTCCCACCAGCACTTTGCAGTAAATGTTGCATTTACATCTAACAAAACCCTTTTGAAATTTAGGCCAAAATACAATTATTTTCCAGATTATCTCTTGCACCTCTCTGTGCATTTCTATATTTCAGGCAGATGTATTCTCAAGCAATTATTTGCCCTTTCCTGTTATTTTCATTTAAATAATTCGGCGTTTTCTTGCTCTCACTTTCAACATGAAAACCTTCTTTTTTGTAAATTTTTTATTCAGTTGGACATTGTTTTGAACACTTACTTAATCCATCAGTGCCTCTCTGTAGATTGGTTGTGAATTAGAATTTGCCTTGTCACCTGTTATTGTGTTGTCTGAAAAATTTGTCAAAAGTATATTCCCTTTCCTTCCTGCAAATCATGAATAAATATTCAAAAACACGTGTAGAACCAGGATTGACCCCTGTTGAACCCGTATCAACAAAGATCGCCATTTCTAAAAAATAACTCCTGAACACCATTTGCTACTTCCTGCCAAATATCAAATACTCAAACTACGGCGATATACCGATCTCTGATACCATGGACACCTGTGTCCTCGCCTTTTTAGCATGGTTCCTTGTGAAACACATTCTGGTAGTTTGATCACTCTGCTTTGATTGTTTCTCTTTCTTTCGATTATGATTTTGGCTTCATCGAAAATGTCAAAGGAAGTTTTCAGAAATTGATTTATTTTTCCGCAGACACAACAATTTTGCTGGATTAATCTGTGATTTTCCAAGTGGATCGATATTCTTTAATGAACAGTTGAGTCTGCTCCATTTGTTTTCAACAAGTGATGTTTAGCAGATTGACTCACGGCTAACAAAGTTTGGTCACGTTCATTTTTTTCAAAAAGTATGACACATTAGCAGTTTTTGAATCCTCTGGTATTCTTTCCGAATTCAATTTCTAGAACATAGAACACAGAGCATAGAACAATACATCGCAGAACAGGCCCTTCGGCCCTCGATGTTGAGCCGACCTGTGAACTATTCTCAGTCGTCCCCCTACACTATCCCAAAATCATTTATTTGCTAATCTTTTATTTCATTTTTGAAATCTTAAAACCAATGCACCTTGTACATCTGTAGTTATGTCTTTTCGAATTCCAGGGTATAATTTATGAGGAAAAGCGCAGCAGGTCAGGCAGCATCCAAGGAGCAGGAAAATCGATGTTTCGGGCATGAGCCCTTCTTCAGGAAGAAGGGCCAATACCCGAAACGTCGATGCTCCTGCTCCTTGGATGTCGCCTGACCTTCTGGACTTTTCCAGCAACACATTTTCACCGCTGACCTCCAGCATCTGCAGTCCTCAATTTCTCCTAAAATTTATTAGGACCAGGAGATGATATGGTCCAATTAATTTCTCTGACACTACTTCTCTCCTAATGCGTTAATATTCAATTCCTCCTCTATATTCTTAAACATTAGTAGTTTCATTCTGTTTTCTGAAAGAAAAACTGAGATTCATTCAAGTGCTCGGTGTTCATTCCCAAGCTACCAGATGATCTACATCAAATTTCAGTGTGAATAGAATGTGCTACTGGTTGGGAGGATGGCATTCTTAGAGTTAAGGAAAATTACTGGTTTTGTTGAATCGGTTGTGGAGAGCAGTCAATCTCCAGGATGGTAATCAATCTCTTAATATTCCCGTGTCCATTAATCACGACTGAGTATTCGATTTCAGAAACTGGACAATGGTTAGACTGTGATGAGCCACCATATGCATTACTGATGTAACAATTCGCAATTGGCCAGACAAGAGCTCAGTCGGTAAAGAGATCAATGACAAAAAACGTAGATGTCAATTTCCAAGGCAGGATTATTTCACGCAACGGAAAACCGTCTAAATTCAGAAATGAGGTAAAGTACATGACATTAGAATCCAATGAACAGAGAAGGCAATGGAAATGAAGTTAACGATGTCAGGTTCAGATCATATTCTATTTAGGATATTATAAAAAGTAAAGTTTGTTTTTATTTCACAGGTGATTGTGAGTAGAATCAGTGATGATTTGAGGTAATTGCATCTCTAGAGGCCTGATGCATGTATAAATGCAACTTACCTTTCCATACCTTGGCCATACACCAGTCACAGACCTTCGGCCTCTGCTGAAGACATTCATTCCCAGAAATGGCAAAACCACCGATTTTGCTGTTGAAAGACATTTACTATCCACTTCTCGCAGTTGTTAGTCTTCCAGGTAAGGCAGTCAATCAGTTTGTGTTTAATTGATTTAAATTTTTCATTGTCAATGCCACATACTCTTTATCTCAGTGTTACAAGATCAGTATAAAAATCGTGCCACATTTTCCTGTACCTATTTTTTCTGGAAGCATTAGCAGTTTAACAATAATAATTCAGTGTATATTTGTTGATATTCAGACAGTCCGACAATACCACATAGAACGATGACCTGAACAGCATATTAAATGCTTGGGTAAATTTCGGGCATTGTAAATCACTCAGAATGTGTTCAAATACTTTTAATATGTACCTTCACCTCTCTTTCAATCATGCATTGCAATATTAACGTTCATTTCTGTTTCTCTGACAGCGAACATGATGACTATTTTAATTCTTTTTCGAGGAAACTGTGGTCTTTCCAAATGCATCTCGGTTTACATGGTGGCCATGGCGACATCGGATCTATTGGTTATTATCAATAGTATTATAGTGTATCGTATTTTGAGTTATCACTTTCCATTTTCCTTCTTGTCCCACACATCTGTGTGCAAGCTCATTTCATACCTGACTACCATTGGTCTGGATCTAACTGTTTGGTTCACCGTTTCCTTCTCATTTGACAGATTTGTGGCGATCTGCTGTCAGAAGTTTAAGACAAGACATTTCACCAAAAAGACTGCAATCACAATATTAATAATCATCTCAGTTCTGATCTTGTTTTAGAACATTCCGGTTTTGTTTGCATTTGAACCAGTGCAAATCATTAATAAAATTGAATGGCGCTGCCGGTCAAGTGTGGCTTTCTTTGCTTCATCTCCAGGAATAACTTTTCTCTGGTTCCATAGCAACTGGGTTGCTTGGCTTCCATTTCTCCTTATTTTCTTGTTTAATTCCTTAACCATCTACCGTGCTGTAGTGGCGAATAGAACGCGCATTGGACTCCAAGGTCACAGAAACGAGAAGCAAAGCAATTCACCAATGGAAAACCGAAGGAAGTCCATTATTTTATTGTTCTCGGTATCAGGCAGTTTCATATTGCTATGGTTGACGCAGTCGGTCAGTTTGGTCATGACACGGTAATTACTATTGAGGTGACTTTAGCAACCCTGAATACATCGCGACTGAAACAGGAGATATGCTGAAGTTGTCGAGTTGTTTCCTGAACTCATGCATTTATGCAGCAACCCAGAACAAATTCAGAGAAGAGCTAAATAACGTGGGGAAATCTCTATGGAAGAAAACAAAACATATTATTTGAATAAAAAAACAGTGGACAAGACAAATGTATTTTCGCTGACTATCTTCGTAGCTGACCCTGAATTTCACAACGTTACCATCAGAGAACTTTTTTGGTCTCTCGGGCTGTGCAAAAACATGCTTTCAGCAGATATTGCTTCGATGTTTGATTGGACATTTGGTCTCAATTTTGCATATTTTTAATATTATTGGATGAACGTTTTGCATTGCATGGGCACACTATCCGTATTTTCAAAGGTCAATGTTTATTTAAAAATACCATTAGAGGTGACATTTTTGCTTTTATGTAAATATATCCATTGCCCATTCTCAGATCCAATGGTCCAGTTTAAAATCCGGGTCACGTTTATTTATGTCTGGAAAATATACTCAATGATATTGCTGCCGCAAATTCGTGAACTGCCCCGGACTATCTGACAAAGTAACTCATTAAAACGTTACGTATGGCTAAAGAAACACAAAGAAAATGTCCTACCTTGGTATCCTATGATTGTAATTACGGAACTTTGTTTTTTAAAAAAATTGAACTGACGTAACCCACAATTTCTTTAAATATATCTCACAGTGCACACAGTTATGATAACGAAAATACTCATTGATGAGTGCACTTAGGAAGCGTAGATTCGTGGAAATATCAAAAATATGAGTGATCTTGTAACTCAATGTTTTATTTTCTGCATTATTCCTGTACCCTTCATCCTTATAGCCCTTACAAATACACATGTCGACTTCTTGAGCACATTGATTGATTTGACATCAATGATGTATTGTGCCAGAGAACTGCACAGATAAACAAACAGTAAAGGTGGAAGAACATAGCATGGCAGGCAGTGTCAGGTGGTGGAGAATTTAACGTTTCGACATTCGACACAGTCTCTGTTTGAAAACTCTCTCATCATCTCAGTGCTAACCGTTCTACCCTGTGTTCTTAGACTGTGACCCATGGCTCCAGCTCGCAGTGACATTGTGGGAAATCTGAGCAAATTGTGTTTTTTTCTCAATGAAATCCTAATATTTCTGTTAGATTCAAGGAAGGGAAAGTTGAGTCACTGTCTAAGCCAGTATTTAATGGCCACTCGTTGTTGTGTGACTGAAACTGTCCAGTGCTGTCTTCATTTTTGTTACCAGACGAAGGGTATTTAGGTTTGTTCACCTACCTTTCCTCATACAGACGCATCTTAAATGAATCTACCATGCCTGCCTCTATCACCTCTGCGTTCCAAACGCCCACCACCCTCTGTGTGAAGTACTTGTCGCGTGTATCCCCCTTAAACTTTCTACCTGTCATCTTGAAAACGTGACCTCTCGTTATTGAATCCCTCACCCTTGGGAAACAAAACTTGTCTCTTTCCTTCCTGTCTATACTCTTCATGATTTTGCAAACTTCAATCAGGTCTCCACTCAACCTCCCTTTTTCTAGTGAAAATAAACCTAACCTACTCAACCTGTCTTCATAGCTAGCACCTTCCATACCCGGCAACATCATCATAAACCTTCTCTGCACCTCTCCAAAGCGTCCACATCTTTTTGGTAATGTGGCGACCCGAACTGTACACTGTATTCTAAATGTAGCAGAACCAAAGACTTGTACAATTTTAACTTGACTTGTCAACTCTTATTCTCAATACCCCGTCCGATGAAGGCAGGTATACCATATGCCCTCTTGACCACTCTATCCACCTGTGCAGCAACCTTCAGGGTACAATGCACCTGCACTCCCAGATCTCTCTGCTCATGAACTTTTCCCAAGGCTCGTCCATTCATTATATGACTGTCATTCTTTTAGTTGAAAGTTTTGTATTCACATGCATATACTGTATGTAATCTCAAAGATCAATGCTTTTTTGTTAAAAAAAAGCATTAGAGGTGACATGTGATGTGTTAATATATTAATCCATTGCAGATACTCAGATCCAATGCTCCAGTTTAAAATCCCAGTTAAGTTTAATTACATCTTGAAAATAATTAATGGTATTATTGCCGCAAACTTGTGTACTGCACATTTTACAAGAATACTACATGAAAAGCACTCGACTATCTGACAAAATAACCAATTGAAACGGAGTATACGGCTAAAGAAAAAAACAACAACCAAAATGCCTCTCCTTGATATCCGAGTGATTGCATAATAATGAGATTAAAAATATTAAATAGACGTTAAAATATAATTAAAATATTAAATATTAAATAGAAATAATTATTTAGTTCCGCTCTGAAGTAATACTGCCTGCTTTTGCATGTGCCTACTGTTTGATTGTTATAAGGTATTGTTCTGCGAATGTTTGAGACTGAGGCATCCTGAGATTGAATTCTTACGCACGTTTCTGTCCATCAAGTTCATGGTGTGAATCTGTGGATGGTCTTTTCGACACGTTCATTCACTTCATTGATCACTGCGATGGAGCCACGAAGTTTGCAGTTTGCTTTCATATCAGGAGTAGCTCCCTGTTACATTTTACCTTCAGCATTGAATATCTGTTTGAAGCACAGCCTTTGCTGCAGTTAATCCCTTTTCCCCAGGACATTCTTTTTTTCCAGACGATCTTATTTCACCCACATGCATGTTCCAGCAGATAACCAAGTAATTTTATCTCCTGTCTCACAGAAAACCGCAAATATATGTTCCATCCCAGAAACAGCGAAATACTTTCAATTCCTGTATGACCTTTTGGCATGGTCCCTGAACAGGTTATTTCATAAAAATGTCCATTCGAGTAAACTACACCAATCTACATTTAATGTGTCTACTTGTTAAAAATCCTCACAGGAGACCAAATGCTGAGACAATTACTTCCATTTTATTGCATATTTAAATTAAGCTGAGAATCCCGAAGTAAGCAAGTTAAGCCTCAGAACCTACCTCAGATATAACCCGATTAATGGTGGATTCAGGCAATGATTTTAACCAACACTATCTGTGTTTTGGTGTCGATTAATAGACCCAGGAGCAGTGTTGTTCTCCAGAGTTCAGTAATTGAGGAATTCTACAGAAATCCATACTTCAGGTCTATAGAGAGATATCATTGATGATCATTTCGATCCTTTCGTTCAAATGATTAATTGTTTGGTCAGCGCCCTCCAGTTTGTAGATTGCTTCTTCATAAAAAAAAAGGGCCCCTGCTCCTTAATGTATATTTTTATACTTTCGTGGAATATCGGCATTTCTGTCTGGCCAACATTGATTGGCTAAAAACGATGACTGCAGATGCTGGAAACCAGATTCTGGATTAGTGATGATGGAAGAGCACAGTAGTTCAGGCAGAATACGGGGAGCAGAAAAATCGACGTTGTGGGCAAAAGCCCTTCATCAGGAATACAGGCAGAGAGCGTGAAGCTTGGAGAGATAAGTGAGAGGAGGGTGGGGGTGGGGAGAAAGTAGCATCGAGTAGAATAGATGAAGCGGGGAGGGGATGGAGGTGATAGGTCGGGGGGAGGAGGGTGGAGTGGATAGGTGGAAAGGAAGATAGGCAGGTAGGACAAGTCATGGGGACAGTACTGAGCTGGAACTTTGGAGCTGGGCTGAGGTGGGGGAAGGGGAAATGAGGAAACTGTTGAAGTCCACATTGATGCCCTGGGGTTGAAGTGTTCCGAGGCGGAAGATGAGGCGTACTTCCCCCAGGTGTCTGGTGGTGAGGGAGCTGCGGTGAAGGACGCCCAGGATCTACATGCCCTCGCCAGAGTGGGACGGAGAATTTTAATGTTGGGCCACAGGGCAGTGTGGTTGATTGTTGCTGGTGTCCAGTAGATGTTCCCTAAATCGCTCAGCTAGGAGGCATCCAGTCTCCACAATGTAGAGGAGACCGCATCGGGAGCAACGGATACAATAAATGATATTGGTGGATGTGCAGGTAATTATTTGATGGATGTGGAAGGCTCCTTTAGGGCCTTGGATGGAGTTGAGGGAGGAAGTGTGGGCGCAGGTTTTGCACTTCCTGCAGTGGCGGGGGAAGTTGCCAGGATGGCAGTGTTCATTGAACAGCTCTAGTTGCTCTTGAGAAGGGAATGATTTGCTGCTATTTTAAACATTTCCATCTCATCTAGAATGGAGTAATCACACTGATAATAAGGAGAGAATTCCAGGAATTTCACACAGGGAACGTGAAGGAATGGTGAAATTCCAAGACAGGATTGAGAGTAGCTTGGAGGGGAAGTTGAAGATGTTGGCTGAGAATTTTCCAGATACCTGACATGCATGACATGTGTGCAGAAAAGTCAACCCCATCCTAACCAAGAGAAATGGTTTTGTATTTTCGCTTGATTTTTTTTTTATAAACTGCATGCCCTTGCATTGGTAATTCAGATACTACATACAACGTCGCCTTTATATAGCCCCATGATAACACGGCTTGTTGAAGCTCTGCCTATTTCTCATCCGCCTCATATATCATGGTCTCTGTTTCCTGATGAAGATATCATTTTTAAGTTCGCAACATTCGGGACTGTACTCAGATTTTTGTCTCTGTTCACTAATTGTTTCTGTTTTTCAACTTCCTGTTGTAACTAAGTTAATTGATTTGCATGACAAATATCCGCCTTCCACTGATTCTTTTTCTGCTTGAATCACTCGATCAAACATGGCCTCTGAGAATTCTACTTCAACTTCCTCATCTGTGTTCTCTGATTTCTGGTCCTGATTTAACTGGTAGGTTTCTGACCTTGTGATCACACAAACTGGAGAAATCCGCGTATAAACTTCCTGTAATTCTTCAGTTGCGTTATTCTGCACTCGTGTTTCTCCTACATTTGATCCAGCGATATAATTGGCAAGGACAAAGTGTATTCCTGGAGCTGAGAGTTTCTCTAGTACTCCGGCCACCACTTCTTCACTTTACACTGGACACTGCAACCTTACTCTGCATAAAGGAGCACCTCTCGTCTCACTATGAATTCCATGTACTACCACGTTAATCTGGCAATAGACCTCCTTAGTTATATATATCTCACCAACAAAGATTGACATGATTCAGTATCTCATAATACTGTGACTTCTCTACCTGCTGCTGTCGAGCGATGAGGATAAACCTGATCTTCACGAGAAAATGATTTAAGATTCGCCACTTTGTTCTCAACGACTCTCAGACCAGGTCATGCATTCTGTTGCAGCTTTTTCGTATCCAAATGCTTTCCTCCGTTTCGACTGGGACAACACACGTATCCTGGGACAGGCTAAGCAAAGACATGCCAGAGAATTCCGAGAGGCCTGACACTTCAACCACAAAGCCATAAACAAACACATAGATCTAGATACCATCTATCAACCCCTCAGAAAACGCACGGGAAATGACATCATCACAAACCCCAGGAACCCCATCCAGGAGAAAGATATAATTAGAAAGCAGGAGATAACAGCTTCGCTTCACTTGGAGGCCACCACTGATGATGTTACCGAGCCAGGTAATGGAACGTCTGCATATCAAACCTACAGCTCAGTGACCAAACCTACACCCTAAATATGCTTTTCCTTACCTCTTCAACAAAATTCACTGGCTTATCCTGCTTTCCCATGTCCATCTTCCTATTGCTTTTTCGAAAACCACTAACACTTTGACTTCATGCGTCCTACTTTGTAGCAGTGCAGACAGCCGAGCCTTTTAACTTCTTCCCTTTCATGCTTTTCCATTTGACGCAATGTTAAATAATCCTTATTATCCTCAATGAGATCTACTTTCCCACTATCCACAGGATTTCTCTTTCCACAGTTTCCATCCTAGACAGATTGAAATCGATGTTGGAAGCCGAAATTTGTTTTATGAACCAACTCATAACCATCAGCCATTTCAGCTGCTGCCCTCGCCATTTTAACTGTTTACTCTTTTACATGAGTTCTTCTGACCTCAGAAAGTGAATTTTTGAACTCCATCAAAACAATAGTTTCTCTGAGAGGGCCATGTGCTTGATCTACTTTTATTGTCCTTACCCACCGGTCAAAATTTGCATGTTTCATCCTTTCCAACTCAATGTATGTTTGTCCAAGGACCCACCTTACATTCCTGAAATATTGGAACATTATTGTTTTGCAGGATATGGCGTTTTCAGTCTGCACAGTATAGCTTTGGTGTTCTTATGAATTAGGACCATGTCCACTGCCCACCCACAATGTCGCCCAAACACAGTGTGACAGCACGTTCTGTGTCACTGGAGCAAACAGAGAGATAAGCATCCTAGAGCTGCCAATTTTCAAAAAAAGAAAAGAAAATCACTGTTCGATTATTCCAGTATCAGGTCAATCTGTTTTCGAAAAGCTGGGTCTTGATGCTTGAAACTGAACAATGAACCCTTTAAAAAGCAGACTGTTCAACCTGGACAGCTGACAACCACGATGCAGACTCTCAGTCTGTTCGTGAGCCAAAACTCTGACTGAACATGTAATGATTGTTCATGAAAAATAAGAGCAGTTGATCTGTTCCATGCGGAATACATTTGCATACCAATTGCCATCAGTTTCTTGCACAACTTCGAGCAAGACTTCTTTGCTTCAAACAACGCTATACACCAGACACACCGACAAATTCTTCCTTTGGACTCGTGGCAAATGAATGACTGAAACGACTAAACAAAGATGTCAACAGGTTTGATCCTACCTTCAGATTCATCATGGACTACTCTTGGGAAGCAATCTCATACTTGGATACGTGTTCCTCCATCCAGGACTGATACATGAGTACTTCACCCTACAGCAATCTCCTCACATCCCCAATAACCTCACTATGCTGAAAACCTGTACCTTCCACCTCAAACATGTTAAGCAAACCATACACTGAGGCCATGTCTTGCATATACACAGGATTGGTGCGGACTAGAAGGAGCGCGACAGACAACTGAAGGTGCTGGAAGATGCCCTCATAAGAACAGTTATGATGTTCAAATTATTGAAAGCCAGTTCCACTGTGCCACGGCAAAAACACACACTGTCCTCCTCAGGAAACAGATTGGTGACACGCATGAGCTTTCGGATCACTGCTAATGAAGGATGATGACAAACACCTCATGAAGGAGCAGCGCTCCGAAAGCTAGTGCTTCCAATTAAACGTGTTGGACTATAACCTGGTGTGATTTTGACCTTTGTACTGGAGATGAAGGATAAGTGAAGTTAAAACTTTTCGAGTAAAAGATGAATGTTCAAACTTTGGGAGAAGATTTAAAGTTCGTGTGCTCATTGTTGTGGTTCTGTTCGCCGAGCTGGGAATTTGTGTTGCAGACGATTCGTCCCCTGTCTAGGTGACATCCTCAGTGCTTGGGAGCCTCCTGTGAAGCGCTTCTGTGATCTTTCCTCCGGCATCTGTAGTAGTTTGAATCTGCCGCTTCCGGTTCTCAGTTCCAGCTGTCCGTTGCAGTGGCCGGTATATTGGGACCAGGTCGATGTGTCTGTTGATTGAATCTGTGGATGAGTGCCATGCCTCTAGGAATTCCCTGGCTGTTCTCTCTTTGGCTTGTCTTATAATATTACTGTTGTCCCAGTCGAATTCATGTTGCTTGTCATCTGCGTGTGTGGCTCCTCAGGATAGCTGGTCGTGTCGTTTTGATTTAATCAATAAGTACATCGACCTGGACCGAATATACCGGCCACTACAACGGACAGCAACTGCCAACCAGAAGCGACAGATTCAAACCGCTAAAAATGCCGAAGGAAAGATCACAGAAGCGCTTCACAGGAGGCTCCCAAGCACTGAGGATATCACCTAGACAGGGGACGAAACATCTGCAACACAAATTCCCAGTTCGGCGAACAGAACCACAACAAAAAGTATGAATGGCAAAGATGGCAGTTATTGTCGATCACCATTGGGCCCATTGAAAGTAATCTCATTGTAGCGGGTTTGAAGAAGACTTGCAGATCAGGGTGAAGTTCTGGATGTAGGTTTGCTCAATCAGCTGAAGAGTTCGTTTTCAGACATTTCATCACCATACTCAATAACATCATCAGTGAGCCTCGGGTGAAGCACTGGTGATATAGCTTAATGTTTCTTTAGGTTTGTTTAAGCTTGTGATATCATTTATCTTGGTGATGACATTTCCCGTGTTGTCGATGTCTTTTGTTACTCTTTCTCTCAGATGTGGGTTCCAAATAGATGTGATTCTTCATCGAGTGCCATGCTTCTAGGAATTCTCGTGCACATCTCTGCTGGGCTTATCCTAGGCGGGATGTGTTATCCCAGTCAAAGTGGTGTCGTTCCTCATCTGTATGTGAGAATACTAATGATAGTGGGCCATGTAATTTTGTGGATAGTTGCTGTTCATGCATTCTGGCGTGAGTTTTCTGCCTATTTGTCCAATGTAGTATTTTGCAATTGACGTTAGTTTTGCTTGATGATGTCTGTATAGGGTCTTTGAAGTTCATTATCTACTGTTTTAGTGTGTTCCAATGATGCCAAGAGGTCTGAGTAGTCTGGCAGTCATCTCTGAGATGTCTTCGATAAGCAGGAACGTAGTTGGTGTTTCTGGGCATGCTTCTTTGCGATTGTTGCTGAGAAATCAACGGACTGTGTTCATTAAGCAGTCGTTCTTTTTGAATACGCTGTGTATGTGGCCATCTTCATAGTTCCTCTCTGCTGCAGTCTGTGGTGGCTCGTTGAGGTCATGTTCTAATGTTTGCGGAAGAAGAGGAAAACGAGGGGGCAAACCACAACAATGTGCCATTCCTAGATGTCACAGTAGAATGAACAGTCAATGGGCCTCATCCAACCAGTGTCTACGGGAAAACAACACACATGGACCTAATACTGAACTGGAGAAGCAATCATCCCAACACCCACACGAGGCTGCATTAGAACATTTTCTGAGAAAGAGAACAGGACATGGTGTCACCAGCCCAAGGAAACCTAAGCACATAAATAGAAAGCGTCCAATAACAACTGTGCTTCACCGGATGCTCACTGATGATGTTATTGAGTACGGTGATGAAATGTCCGAAAAGGACAGTTCCGTCTCAGCGAGCAAACTTACATCCAGTAATGTCATGGGGATTGTGGCGATGTTCGTGAAGGCAATAATTGACCAGTTCACGCTGCAAAAATAACATAATAATTCTCCGACTGTCAATGGGCGTAACAACCAAATATTTACTACAACGGTTTGAGGCTAAAATGCGGACATACTAAGGCCATAAGACTGCAGGAAATATGAACAAAAATAGACGATGCTGCTTCTGCAGCCGACTCTGACATGCACAAGGAACATGATCGACCCAAAATTGTTCAACTTCCATTCCTGCCTTTTCCCATAATGAATGATTCCCTTCGTGATCAGAATAGATCTATCTCAGCCTTAAATGGACGGCTGGGCTCTGACTCATTGTGACACGGGGTACCGAGACACAATTCTTTGAGAGAAGAAATTCGATCCTATCTGAGTCTTGAATTGATTTGTCTTTATTCTGATCCAGTACAATTTGATTCTAGACTCTCCAATGAGGGAAAACTTATTCTCAACATTTCCTTTGTCAAGTCCCTTCAGAATTCTACACATTTCAATGATACCACCTCTAATAATTCTAAATTTCTAGGAGTCGATTCCCAACCAGTTTAACTTCTGCACATACGCCAAATTGTCACACCCGGGGGGTGGTGGGGGGGGGGGGGGGGTTGAGTGTCTGAAATTTCGTAAACTGCCTCGAAACAAATAATACATTTTCTTAAACAAGGAGACTGAAACTGTTCACAGTACTCCGGGTGTGATTTCACCAGCACTTGGCAATAACTATTCCGTATTCTTCTCACCCGAGCCCTTTGAAATTTGGGCTAAAATTTAATTAGTTTTCCTGATTGCCCCTTGCACCTCCCTGTGCGTTTCTACGTTTCATGCAGAAGTATTCTCAAGCATTTATATGCTGCAGCCTTTTTCCATTATTTTCATAAATAAACATCTTATTTTTTTCACTTTTTAATCTGTTGTGTTTTTTTTTGCCGACTTAATTCGTCAGTAAATCTCCATAGAATGGTTGCACCCCTCTTAGAATTTGCCTTGTCACCTGTTATCGTGTTGCCTGAAAATTTGGCAAAAGTGCATTCCCTCTCGGCCACCCTCCCTCCGTCTCTCTCGCTCCCTACCTCTTTCTCTCGCCCCACTCTCTGCCTCTCTCACCCCTCTCCCTCTCTCTGTCTTGCACTTTATACCTATCTCTCAATCCCCTCCCTCACTCTCTCGCCCTCCTCTCTCTCTTGGCCCCCCTCTTTCTCTCTTGCACACCTCTCTCTCTCTCTCCATCCTCTCTCTCGAACCCCTCCCTCTTGCTCTCCCCCCATCTCTCTTGCTTTCCTCCCCCTCTCTCCCCATCCCTCCCTCTCTCTTTCGCGCTGCCCCCTCTCACTCCCTCCGCTCTCTCTCGCCCACCTCCCCCTCTCTCTCTCACTCCCCTCCCTCTCTCTCTTGCCCTCACACTCTCGCTTCTCACGCCCCTCACTATCTCTCTCGACCGCCGCTCGCTCTGTCTTTGTTGCTCCCTTACCTCTCTCTCTCTCTCTCTCTCGCCCCCTCTCTTTCTCTCTTGCCCCGCCCTCTCTCTCTTGCCCCCTCCATCTCGCTCTCACACCCCTCCCTCTCTCTCTTTACCCACCCTCCCTGTCTTGCCACCTCCCTCTCGCTTGCCCCTCCCTCATTTTCTCGCCCCCTCCCTCTCTCGCTTGCCCCCTCCCTCGCTCTCTCGCCCCTCCCTCTCTCTCTTTCCCCTCCCTCTGTCTCTCTCTCGCCACCTCCCTCTCTCTCTTTCCCCTCCCTCTGTCTCTCTCTCGCCACCTCCCTCTCTCTCGCTCTCTCTCGCCCTCCCTACCTCTCTCTCGCCCCCTCCCACTCTCGCTGGCGCCCTCCCTCTCTCTCTTGGCCCCTCCCTCTCTCTCTCTCTCTCCGCCTCCATCTCTCTCGCCCACTCCTCTCTCGCCCCACTCCCTGCCTCTCTCATCACTCTCCCTCTCTCTGTCTCGCACTCTCTCCCTCCCTCTCTTCCCCCTCCCTCTCTCGCGCCCCTCTATCTCGCCCCCTCCTCTCTGTCTCTCTCGCACACCTCCCTCCCTCTCGGTCTCTCGCCCTGTCTCCCTCTCTCTCGCCCCCTCCCACTCTCTCTCGCCCAAATCCCTGCCTCTCTCTCCCCTCTGCCTCCCTCTCTCGTTCCTCCTCTCTCTTTCAGCCCCTCCTCTCACTCTCGCCCACCTCCCTCTCTCTCTCTCACCACCCACCCTCTCTCTCGCCCCCTCCTCTCTCTCTCGCTCACCTCCCTCTCTCTCGGTCTCTCGCCCTGTCTCCCTCTCTCTCGCCCCCTCCCACTCTCTCGCCCAAATCCCAGCCTCTCTCTCCCCTCTCCCTCCCTCATTGGTCGCTCCTATCTCTTTCAGCCCCTCCTCTCTCTCTCGCCCACTTCCCTCTCTCTCTCTCTCACCACCCTCCCTCTCTCTCTTGACCCCCTCTGACTCGCTCTCACCCCTTCATTCTCTCTTGCTTTACACCCTCTCTCTCTCCCTCCCTTCCTCCCGCTCTCTCTTGCTCCCCGTCCACTTTCACCCTCTCCTCTATCTTTCTCATCCACCTCTCTCTCTCACCCCCCTCCCTCTCTATCTTGACCCTCCCTCTCGCTCCCTCCCTCCTCCCTCTCTCTCTTGCCCCACTCCTTCTCTCTCCTCTCCCTCTCTCTCTCCCCTCTCTCGCCCCCTCCCTCCCTCTCTCACACCCTCGCTCTCTCGCTCTGTCTCTCCTGTCCCTCTGTCTCTCCTTCTCGCCCCTCCCCCTCTCTCTCGTTCCCCTCTCTCTCTCGTTCCCCTCTCTCTCTCGCCCCCTCCCTCACTCTGTCGCCCACCCTCCCATTCTCTCTCTCGTCCCCCTCCATCTCTCTCTATCGATCCAACTCTCTCGCTCTCCTGTCCCGTTTGACTCTCTTCACCCCCACCTTCTCTCTCCCTCGAACCCCCTCTCTCTCTCCCTCAACCCCTCCCTCTCTCTTATCCCTTCCCACTCACTCTGGCCGCCTCGCTCTCTCGACCCCTTTTCTCTCTCTCTCTCGCCCACGTCCCTCTCTCGCTCTCGCTCTCGCACCCTCTCGCTATCTCTCTCACCCTCTCCCTCTCTCTCTTGCCCACTTCCTCTCTCTCTCTCACCCCATCCATCTCTCTCTCTCTCTCGCACCCTCCTTCTATCTCTCTCAACGCCACCCTCTCTCTCTCTTGACCGCACCCTCTCTCTCTCGCACTCCCTCCCTCTATCTCGACCCGTCCCTCTCTCTCTTGACCCCTCCCTCTCTCTCGCTCTCTCTCGCCCTCCCTCCCTCCGTCCCTCTCGCCCCACTCCCTGACTCTCACACCCCTCTCCCTCTCTCTGTCTCGCACCCTCCACCTCTCTCTCCACCCTCCTTCCCACTCTCGCCCCCCCTACTTCATCCCCTCCTCTCTCTCTCACCCACCTGACTCTCTCTCTCACCACCCTCCCTCTCTGTCTTTACACCTTCCATCTCTCGCTTGCTTTCCTCCCTCTCTCTCTCCCCCTCCCTCGTCTCTCTCATGCTTCCTCCCTCTCTCTCTCGCTCCACCCCCTCTCACTCCCTCCTCTCTCTCTCGCTCACCTCCCTCTCTCTCTCACACCCCCTCCCTCTCTCTCTTGCCCCCTCCCTACCTCTCTCTCGCCCCACTCCCTTTCTCTCTCACCCCTCTCACTCTCCCTGTTTCGCAAACTCCCCCTCTCTCTCTCCCCCACAGTCCCTCTCTCGCCCCCCTCTCCTTCATCCCCTCCTCTCTCTCTCACCCACCTGACTCTCTCTCTCACCACCCTCCCTCTCTCTCTTTAAACCCTCCCTCTCTCGCTTGCTTTCCTCCCTCTCTCTCTCCCTCCCTCGTCTCTCTCACGCTTCCCCCTCTCTCACCCTCTGCTCTCTCTCTCTCTCCCCCACACACCTCTCTTTCTCTCACCACACTCCCCCTCTCTCTCTCTTGCCCCCCCATCGATCTCACGCCCTTCCCTGTCTCTCTTGCCCACCTCCCTCTCTCTCTCCCCCTCTCTCTCTGTCGCTACCCCCTCTCTCATCCCCTCCCTCTCACTCACTCCTTCCCTCTCTCTCTCTGTCTCTCGCCCCCTCCCCATCTCTCTCTCTCGCCCCCACCCTCTCTCTTTCTCGGCCCCAGCCTCTCTCCCTAGTTCCCTCTCACTCTTGCCACCTCCCTCTCTCTGTCTGGCTCTCTCTCACCCTGCCTCCCCTCTCTCTCGCCCCCTCCCTCTCTCTCTTGCCCCTCCCTCTCTCTCGCACCCTCTATCTCTCTCAACTCCTCCCTCTCTCTCTCTCTTGCCCACACTCTCTCTCTCAATCCCATTCATCTCTCTCTCGCACCCTCCCTCTATCTCTCTCTACCCCACCCTCTCTCTTGCCCCCTCCCTCTCTCTCTCGCCCCCCTCCCACTCTCTCGCCCCCTCCCTCTCTCTCACTCTCTCTCGGCCTCCCTCACTCCGTCTCTCTCGCTCCCTCCCCCTTTCTCTCGCCCCACGCTCTGCCTCTCTCACCCCTCTCCCTCTCTCAGTCTTGCACCCTACCCCTATCTCTCAATCCCCTCCCTCCCTCTCTCGCCCTCCTCTCTCTCTTGGCCCCCCTCTTTCTCTCTTGCACACCTCTCTCTCTCTATCTCTACACCCTCTCTCTCGAAACCCTCCCTCTAGCTCTCCCCTCTCTCTCTCTTGCTTTCCTCCCCCTCTCTCCCCATCCCTCCCTCTCTCTTTCGCGCTGCCTCTCTCTCACTCCCTCCTCTCTCTCTCGCCCACCTCCCCCTCTCTCTCTCACTCCACTCCCTCTCTCCCTTGCCCTCACACTCTCGCTCTCACGCCCCTCACTATCTTTCTCGACCGCCCCTCGCTCTCTCTTTGGTGCTCCCTTACCTCTCTCTCGCTCTCTCGCCCCCTCTCTTTCTCTCTTGCCCCGCCCTCTCTCTTTTGCCCCCTCCGTCTCGCTCTCACGACCCTCCCTCTCTCTCTTTACCCACCCTCCCTGTCTTGCCACCTCCCTCTCGCTTGCCCCCTCCCTCATTTTCTTGCCCGCTCCCTCTCTTGCTTGCCCCCTCCCTCGCTCTCTCGCCCCCTCCCTGTCTCTCTTTCCCCCTCTGTCTCTCTCTCCCGCCACCTCCCTCTCTCTCGCACTCTCTCGCCCTCCCTACCTCTCTCTCGCCCCCTCCCACTCTCTCTGGCGCCCTCCCTCTCTCGCTTGGCCCCTCCCTCTCTCTCTCCACCTCCCTCTCTATCGCCCACTCCTTCTCCTTCGCCCCACTCCCTGCCTCTCTCATTACTCTCCCTCTCTCTGTCTCGCACTCTCGCCCTCCCTCTCTTCCCCCTCCCTCCCTCTCTCGCGCCCCTCTCTCTCGCCCCCTCCTCTCTCTCTCTCTTGCACACCTCCCTCCCTCTCGGTCTCTCGCCCTGTCTCCCTCTCTCTCGCCCCCTCCCACTCTCTCTCGCCCAAATCCCTGCCTCTCTCTCCCCTCTCCCTCCCTCTCTCGTTCCTCCTCTCTCTTTCAGCCCCTCCTCTCACTCTCGCCCACCTCCCTCTCTCTCTCTCTCACCACCCACCCTCTCTCTCGCCCCCTCCTCTCTCTCTCTTGCACACCTCCCTCTCTCTCGGTCTCTCGCCCTGTCTCCCTCTCTCTCGCCCCCTCCCACTCTCTCTCGCCCAAATCCCTGTCTCTCTCTCCCCTCTCCCTCCCTCATTGGTCGCTCCTCTCTCTTTCAGCCCCTCCTCTCTCTCTCGCCCAATTCCCTCTCTCTCTCTCACCACCCTCCCTCTCTCTCTTGACCCCCTCCGACTCGCTCTCACCCCCTCCTTCTCTCTTGCTTTACACCCTCTCTCTCTCCCTCCCTTCCTCCCTCTCTCTTGCTCCCCGTCCACTTTCACCCCCTCCTCTATCTCTCTCATCCACCTCTCTCTCTCACCCCCCTCCCTCTCTATCTTGACCCTCCCTCTCGCTCCCTCCCTCCTCCCTCTCTCTCTTGCCCCACTCCCTCTCTCTCTCCACTCCCTCTCTCTCCCCCCTCTCTCGCCCCCTCCCTCCCTCCCTCTCTCACACCCTCGCTCTCTCGCTCTGTCTCTCCTGTCCCATGTCTCTCTTTCTCCCCCTCCCCTCTCTCTCTCGTTCCCCTCTCTCTCTCGCCCCCTCCCTCTCTCTCTCGCTCTTTCTCGCCCTCTCTCCCTCTCTTTCACTCGTTCCATTATCCGTCTCTCTCGTCTTCTCCATCTCTCTCTCACCCCACTCCCTCTCTCTCTTACCCCTTCCCCATCTCTCTCTGTCGACCCCCCATCTCTGTCTCGCCGCCCTCGTTCTTTCTCGCCCCTTCCTCTCTCTCGCGCCCTCCATCTCGCTCTCTCACCCCCTCTCTCACACACACCCCTCGCTCTCTCTCTCTCGTCCACCTCCTTCCTCTCTCTCGTCCCCTCCCCCTCTATCTCTTCAACACTCCCTCTCTCTCATCCCCTCCCTCTCTCTCTCTCGACCCATCCCCCTCTTTCGCACCCCCTCCATCTCTCTCTATTGATCCCACTCTCTTTCTCTCCTGTCCCCTTTGACTCTCTTCACACCCCACCTTCTCTCTCCCTCGAACGCTCTCTCTCTCTCCCTCGACCCCTCACTCTCTCTTATCCCTTCCCACTCACTCTGTCCGCCTCGCTCTCTCGACCCCCTTTCTCTCTCTCTCTCGCCCACGTCCCTCTCTCTCTCTCGCTCTCGCACCCTCTCGCTATCTCTCTCACCCTCTCCCTCTCTCTTTCTTGCCCACTTCCTCTCTCTCTCTCACACCATCCATCTCTCTCTCTCGCACCCTCCCTCTATCTCTCTCAACGCCTCCCTCCCTCTCTCTTGAACGCACCCTCTCTCTCTGGCACTCCCTCCCTCTCTCTCGACCCCTCCCTCTCTCTCTTGCCCCCTCCCTCTCTCTCTCTCTCGCCCCCTCCGTCTGTCTCGCTCTCTCTCGCCCTCCCTCCCTCCGTCAATCTCGCCCCACTCCCTGACTCTATCACCCCTCTCCATCTCTCTGTCTCGCACCCTCCACCTCTCTCTCCCCCTTCCTTCCCTCTCTCGCCCCTCTCTCTCTCGTCCCCTCCTCTCTCTCTCGCCCACCTCCCTCTCTCTCTCACCAACCTCCCTCTATCTCTTGACTCCCTCCATCTCGCGCTCACTCCCTCCCTCTCTCTCTTGCTCCACCCCCTCTCACTACCTCCTCTCTCTCTCTCTCACTCACCTCCCTCTCTCTCTCACGCTCCTCCCTTTCTCTCTTGCCCCCTCCCTCTCTCTCTCTCTAGCCCCCTCCCTCCCTCTCTCTCGCCCCACTCCCTTTCTCTCTCACCCCTCTCACTCTCCCTGTCTCGCAAACTCCCCCTCTCTCTCCCCCCCACCGTCCCTCTCTCGCCCCCCTCTCCTTCATCCCCTCCTCTCTCTCTCACCCACCTGACTCTCTCACCACCCTCCCTCTCTCTCTTTACACCCTCCCTCTCTCGCTTGCTTTCCTCCCTCTCTCTCTCCCCCTCCCTCGTCTCTCTCACGCTTCCCGTCTCTCACCCACTCCTCTCTCTCTCTCCCCCACACACCTCTCTTTCTCTCACCACCCTCCCTCTCTCTCTCTCTTGCCCCCTCCCTATCGCTCTCACGCCCCTCCCTGTCTCTCTTGCCCACCTCCCTCTCTCTCTCGCCCCTCTCTCGTCCCCTCCCTCTCACTCACCCCTTCCCACTCTATCTCTGTCTCTCGCCCTCGCTCCGTCTCTCTCTCTCGCCCCCTCTCCATCCCTCTCTCACGCCCCCACCCTCTCTCTTTCTCGGCCCCAGCCTCTCTCCCTAGTTCCCTCTCTCTCTCGCCACCTCCCTCTCTCTGTCTCGCTCTCTCTCACCCTGCCTCCCCCTCTCTCTCTCACCCCCTCCCTCTCTCTCTTGTCCCCTCCCTCTCTCTCGCACCCTCTCTCTATCTCTCTCAACTCCTCCCTCTCTCTCTCTCGCCCACACCCTCTCTCTCACCCCCATTCATCTCTCTCTCTCGCACCCTCCCTCTATCTCTCTCAACCCCACCCTCTCTCTTGCCCTCTCCCCCTATCTCTTGCCCTCCCACCTTCTCTCTCGCCCCCTCCCTCTCTCTCTTACCCCCTCCCTCTCTCTCGCCCCTCCCTCTCTCTCCCTCTCTCTCGTCCTCCCTCCCTCCGTCTCTCTCGCCCCCTCCGTCTTTCTCCCTCCTCACTCTCTGCCATTCTCACCCCCTCCCTCTCTCTGTCTTGCACCCTACCCCTCTCTCTCAAACCCCTCCCTCCCTCTCTCGCCCTCCTCTCTCTCTTGACCCCTCTCTCTCTCTTGCACACCTCCCTCTCTCTCTCACCACCCTCTCTCTCGAACCCCTCCCTCTCGCTCTGCCGTCTCTCTCTCCGGCTTTCCTCCCTCTCTCTCCTGCATCCCTCCCTCTCTCTTTCGCTCCGCCCCTCTCTCACTCTCTCCTCTCTCTCTCGCCCACCTCCCTCTCTCTCTCTCACTCGCCCCCTCTCTTTCTCTCTTGCCCCTCCTTCTCTCTCTCGCCCCCTCCTATCTCACTTTCGCCGCCTTCCTCTCTCTCACCCCCCTCCCTTTCTCTCTTGCCCCCTCCCTCTCTCTCTGTCTCGCCCCCTCCCTCTCTCTTGCTCTCTCTCGCCCTCCCTCCCTCCGTCCCTCTCGCCCCACTCCCTGACTCTCTCACCCCTCTCCCTCTCTCTGTCTCGCACCCTCCAACTCTCTCTCCCCCTCCCTCCCTCTCTTGCCCCCTCTCTCTCACCCCCTCCTCTCTCTCTTGCCCACCTCCCTCTTTCTCTCGACCCCTCCTCTCTCTCGCCCACCTCCCTCTCTCTCTCACCCCCTCTCCTTCTCTCTCTTGCCCCCTCCCTCTCTCTCTCACGCCCCTCCCTCTCTCTCGTTAACCTCCCTCTCTCTTGCCCCCTCTCTCTCTTGACCCCTCCCTCTCTCTCTCGCCCACTCCCTCTCTCTCTTGCCCCCTCCCTCGCTCTTTCGCCCTTTCCCTCTCTCTCTTTCCACCTCTCTCTCTCGCTCACTCTCCCCTCTCCCTCCCTCTCTCTCTCCCTCCCTCCCTCCCTCTCTTGCTCCCCGTCCAATCTCACCCCCTCCTCTATCTCTCTCGCCCACCTCTCTCTCTCTCTGTCACCCCCTTCTTCTCTATCTTTACCCTCCCTCCCGCTCTCACGCTCCTCCCTCTCTCTCATGCCCCTCTCGCTCTCACTCCCCCTCCCTCTCTCTCTCCCCCCTCTCTCGGCTCCTCCCACCCTCTCTCACACCCTCGCTCTTTCGCTCTGTCTCTCCCCCTCCCTCTGTGTCTCTCTCTCGCCCCCTCCTCCTCTCTCTCTCTATTGCCCCCTCCCTCCCTCTTTCTCGTCCCCAGCCTCGCTCTCACATTCCCTCTATCTGTCTCGCCCCCTCCCTCTCTCTCTCGCTCTCTCTCGCCCTCTCTCCCTCTCTTTCACTCGTTCCCCTATCCCTCTCTCTCGTCGCCTTCATCTCTCTCTCACCCCACTCCCTCTCTCTCTCACACCATCCACATCTCTCTCTTACGACCCCCCGTGTCTGTCTCGCCACCCTCCTTCTTTCTCGCCCCCTTCCTCTCTCTCGCGCCCTCCATCTCGCTCTCTCACCCCCTCTCTCTCACACTCACCCCTCGCTCTCTCCCTCTCGTCCCCTCCCCCACTCTCTCTTCCCCACTCCTTCTCTCTCTCGTCTCCCCCCTCTCTCTGTCGCCCACCCTCCCATTCTCTCTCTCGTCCACCTCCATCTCTCTCTCGCCCCCTCCCTCTCACTCTCACCCCCTTCCCTCTCTCTCTCTCGTCCCCTCCCTCTCTCTCTCACCCTTCCTCCCTCTCTCACTCTCTCACCCTCCCTCCCTCTCTCTCTCTCTCTCGCTCCCTCCCTCTCTCTCTCGCCCCTCCCTCTTTCTTTCGCCCACTCCCTCTCTTCTCTTGCCCCCTCCCTCTCTCTCGCCCCTCCCTCTCTCTGGCCCTCTTCCTCTTTCTTACTCAACACCCCTCTCTCTCTCCCCACTGCATGCTCCCGCTCTCTCACCCCCTCCCTTTCTCTCGTCCCCTTCCCGCTCTCTCGCCCCCTCCCTCTTTCTTTCGCCCACTCCCACTCTCTCTCGCTCCCACCCTCTCTCTCTCGCCGCCCTCTCTCTCTCTTGCCCCACCCTCTCTCTCACCTCCTTCCTCTGTCTGTCGCCGCCCCCACTCGTCCCCCTCCCTGTCTCTTTCTCGCTCCTCCCTCTTTCCCTCACACCTCTCCCTCACTCTCTGTCTCTCTCCCCCTCCCTCCCTCTTTCTCTCTCCCGCTCCCTCTCTCTCGCTCCTCCCTCTGTCTCGCTCCCACTGTCTCTCTCACCCCTCCTCTCTCGCCCCCTTCTCACTCACCCTCTTTCCTCTCTCTATCACGCCCTCTCTGTCTCTCGCCTCTCTCTCTCGCTCCCGTCACTCTCTCTCACCCCTCTCTCTCTCTATCACCCCTCTCTCTCATACCCTCCCCCTCTCTCTCACCCCCTCCCTCTCTCTCTCGCCCCATCCCCTCTCTCTCCTCCCCTCCCTCTCTCACCCCTCTCTCTCTCTCGCACCCTACCTCTCTCTCTCTCCCGCCCCCTCCATCTCCCTCTCTCGCCTCCACCGTCTCTCCCTCTCGCCCCCTGCCTCTCTCTCTCGCCCCCTCCCTCTTTCTTTCACCCACTCCCTCTCTCTCTGGCCCCCTCCCTCTCTCTCTCGCCCCTCCCTCTCTCTCGCCCTCTTCCTCTTTCTTTCTCAACACCCCTCTCTCTTTCCCCGCTGCATGTTCCCTCTCTCTCACCTCTCCCTCCCTCACGTCTCCCTCCCTCTCTCATTTGTCCTCCATCTCCCTCTCTCGCCTCCACCGTCTCTCCCTCCCGCCCTCTCCCTCTCTCTATCGCCCCCTCCTTCTTTCTTTCGCCCCCCACCCTCTCTCTCACCTCCTTCCTCTCTCTGTCGCCACTCCCACTCATCCCCATCCCTGTCTCTCTCACCCTCCCTCCCACTTTCTCTCTCTCGCTCCCCCTCTCTCTCTCTCTCTGGCTCCCACTGTCTCACCCATCTCCCTCTCTCTATCACGCCCTCTCTGTCTCTCGCCCTCTCTCTCTCGCTCCCGTCACTCTCTCTCGCCCCTCGCTCTCTCTCTATCACCCCCCTCTGTCTCTCTCATACCCTCCCTCTCTCTCACCCCCTCCCTCTCTCTCTCACCCCCTCCCACTCTCTCACCCCCTCTTTCTTTTGTCCCCCTCCCTCCACTCTCTCTCGTCTCCCTCCCTCCCTCTCGCTCGCCCCCTCCCTCTCTCTCACCCCCTCCCTCTCTCCCTCTCTCTCTCGCCCCTCCATCTCTCTTGCCCTCTTCCTTTCTCTTTCTCATCACCCCTCTCTCACACCTCCTCACGCTCCCTCTCTCTCACCCCCCTCTCTCATCTCCCTCCCTCTCTCTCACCCCCACTCACTCTCTCTCTCGCCCCTCCCTCTTTGTTTCGCCCACTCCCACTCTCTCTCGCTCCCACCCTCTCTCTCTCTCCGCCCTCTCTCTCTTGCCCCCGCACCCTCTCTCACCTCCTTCCTCTCTCTGTCGCCGCCCCCACTCGTCCCCCTCCCTGTCTCTTTCTCGCTCCTCCCTCTTTCTCTCACACCCCTCCATCTCTCTCTCTGTCTCTCTCGCCCTCCCTCCCTCTTTCTCTCTCTCGTTCCCTCTCTCTCACTCCCTCCCCTCTCGCTTTCACTGTCTCTCTCACCCCCTTCTGTCTCGCCCCCTCTTTCTCACTTACCCCTTTTCCTCTCTCTCGCACCCCCCTCTCACCCACCTCCCTCTCTCTCTCACGCCCTCTCTGTCTCTCGCCCTCTCTCTCTCGCTCCCGTCACTCTCTCTCGCCCCTCCCTCCCTCTCTCTATCACCCGCTCTGTCTCTCTCATACCCTCCCTCTCTCTCTCACCCCTCCCTCTCTCTCTCTCGCCCCATCCCTTACTCTCTCCTCCCCTCCCTCTCTCACCCCTCTCTCTCTCGCACCATACCTCTCTCTCTCTCGCCCCCTCCCTCTCTCTCTCGCCCCTCCCTCTCTCTCGTCCTCTTCCTCTTTCTTTCACAACACTCTTCTCTCTCTCCCCGCTGCATGTTCCCTCTCTCTCATCCCCTCCCTCTCTCTCGTCCCCCTCCCTCTCTCATTTGTCCCCGTCCCTCTTCTCTCTCCCGACCCTCCCTCTCTCTATCGCCCCCTCCCTCTTTCTTTCACCCACTCCCACTCTCTCTCGCATCCTCCCTCTCTCTCTGTCGCCCCCTTCCTTTCTTACTCAAAACCCCTCTCTCTCCCCGCTGCATGCTCGCTCTCTCTCACACCCTCCCTCTCTCTCGTACCCCTCCCTCTCTCTCTCGCCCCTCCCTCTCTCTCGCCCTCTTCCTTTCTTACTCAACACCCCTCTCTCTCCCCGCTGCATGCTCCCTCTCTCTCACACCCTCCCTCTCTCTCGTACCCCTCCCTCTCTCTCGCCCCCTCCCTCTTTCTTTCGCCCACTCCCACTCTCTCTCGTTCCCACCCTCTCTCTCTCACCGCCCTCTCTCTCACCTCCTTCCTATCTCTGTAGCCACCCCGACTCGTCCCCCTCCCTGTCTCTCTCGCCCTCCCTTCCTCTTTCTCTCTCTCAGTCCCTCTCACCCGCTCCCCCTCTCTCTCGCTCCCACTGTCTCTCTCACCCCCTCTCTTTCGCCCACCCTCTTTCTCACTCACCCCCTTCCTCTCTCTCGCCCCCCGCTCTCACACATCTCCCTCTCTCTCATGCCCTCTCTGTCTCTCGCCCACACTCTCTCGCTCCCGTCACTCTCTCTCGCCCCTCGCTCTCTCTCTCCTCCCCTCCCTCTCTCACCCCTCCCTCTCTTTCTCGCACCCTAACTCTCTCTCTGTCGCCCCCTCCATTTCCCTCTCTCGCCCCCTCCATCTCTCCCTCTCGCCCCTGCCTCTCTCTCTCTCGCCCCCTCCCTCTTTCTTTCACCCACTCCCTCTCTCTCTCGCCCCTCCCTCTCTCTCACCCCCTCCCTCTTTCTTTCGCCCACTCCCACTCTCTCTCGTTCCCACCCTCTCTCCCTCGCCGCCCTCTCTCTGTCTTGACACCCCCACCCTCTCTCTCACCTCGTTCCGCTCTCTGTAGCCACCCCCACTCGTCCCCCTCCCCGTCTCTCTCACGCTCCCTTCCTCTTTCTCTCTCCCAGTCCCTCTTACCCGCTCCCCATCTCTCTCTCGCTCCCACTGTCTCTCTCTCCCCCTCTCTTTCGCCCACCCTCTTTCTCACTCACCCCCTTTCCTCTCTCTCGCCCCCCGCTCTCACCCATCTCCCTCTCTCTCATGCCCTCTCTGTCTCTCGCCCACTCTCTCTTGCTCCATTCACTCTCTCTCGCCCCTCGCTCTCTCTCTATCACCCTTCTGTCTCTCTCATACCCTCCCTCTCTCTCACCCCCCCTCTTTCTTTCGCCCACTCCCACTCTCTCTCGTTCCCACCCTCTCTCTCACCTCCTTCCTCTCTCTGTAGCCACCCCCACTCGTCCCCCTCCCCGTCTCTCTCGCCCTCCCTTCCTCTTTCTCTCTCCCAGTCCCTCTCACCCGCTCCCCCTCTCTCTCGCTCCCACTGTCTCTCTATCCCCCTCTCTTTCGCCCACCCTCTTTCTCACTCACCCCCTTTCCTCTCTCTGGCCCCCCGTTCTCACCCATCCCCCTCTCTCTCTCTCTCTCATGCCCACTCTGTCTCTCGCCCACTCTCTCTCGCTCCAGTCACTCTCTCTCGCTCCTCGCTCTCTACCTATCACCCCCTCTGTCTCTCTCATACCCTCCCTCTCTCTCTCTCACCCCCTCCCTCTCTCTCGCCCCATCCCTCTCTCTCTCCTCCCCTCCCTCTCTCACCCCTCCCTCTCTCTCTCGCACCCTAACTCTCTCTCTCGCCCCCTCAATTTCCCTCTCTCGCCCCCTCCATCTCTCCTTCTCGCCCCTGCCTCTCTCTCTCGCCCCCTCCCTCTTTCTTTCGCCCACTCCCTCCCTCTCTCGCCCCTTCCCTCTCTCTCTCGCCCCTCCCACTCTCTCGCCTCCTCCATCTCTCCCTCTCACCCCTGCCTCTCTCTCTCGCCCCCTCCCTCTTTCTTTCGTCCACTCCCTCTCTCTCTCGCCCCTCCCTCTCTCTTGCCCGCTTCCTCTTTCTTTGTCAACGCCCCTCTCTCTCTCCCCGCCGCACGCGCCCTCTCTCTCACCCTCTCCCTGTCTCCCACTCGCCCCCTCCCTCTCTCTCTCACCACCTCCCCCTCTCTCTCCCTCTCTCTCTCTCGCTCCTTCACTCTCTGTCTTTCGCCCATCCCACTCTTTCTCATCCCCTCCCTCTCTCTCTCTCGCCACCTCCCTCTCTCACCCCCTCCCTCTCTCTCTCCTGCCCCCTCCCTCCCTCTCTCTCACCCCCTCCATCTCTCTCTCGCCCCCTGACTCTCGCTCTCCCCTCCCTCTCTCTCTCATCACCACCCTCTCTCTCGCCCCCTCTCTCTATCTCTCTCAGAACCTCCCTATCTCTCTCAACCCCCTCCCTCTCTGTCTCGACCGCCCCTCCCTCTCTCTTTCTTGCCCCTTCACTCTCCCACTCTCGCCCCCTCCCTCTCCCTCTCTCGCCCCCTCCCTCTCTGTCTCTCGCCCCCTCCCTCTCGCTCTCTCTCGCTCTCCCTCCCTCTCTCTCTCTCAACCCCTACCGCTTTCTCTCGCCCTTCACTCTCTATCTCGCCCCCTCCCTCTCTCTCTCCCCCACTCCCAATCTCTCTATCGCTCCCACCCACTCCCTCTCGCCCCCTTTCTCTCTCATGCCCTCCGTCTCTCACTCACCCCTCTTCCTCTCTCTCTCGCCCCCGACTGGCCTCCCTCCCTCTCTCTTTCTCCCTCCTCCCTCTTTCTCTCATACTCCCTCCCTCTTTCTCTCTCTCTCGCCCTCCTTCCCTCTCTCTCTCACCCCCACCCACTCTCCGCCCAGCTCCCTCTCTCTCTCGCTCCCACCGTCTCACTCTCTCGCCCCCTCTCTCGCCCCCTCACTCTCTCTCACACCCTTCCCTCCCTCTCTCTCACCCCCTCTCTCTCTGTCGCCCGTCCCTCTCCCTCTCTCTCTAACCCCCTCCATCTCTCTGTCTCTCACCCCCTCCCTCTCTCTATCGCCCCCCACTCTCTCTCTCTCTCCACCTCTCCCTCTATCTCCCTCTCACCCCCTTCCTCTTTCTCTCTCGTCTCCAGCCTCTCTCGCCCCCTCCATCTCTCTCTCGTCCATGCCCTCTCTCTCTCTCACCCCTCCCTCCCCCTCTGTCTCATTAACCCCCTCCATCTCTCTGTCTTCACCCCTCCCTCTCTTTCTCCCCCACTCTCTCCCTCTCACCCCCTACCTCTTTCTCTCTCGTCCCCAGCCTCTCTAACCCCATCCATCTCTCTCTCTCTCTAGCCCGCTCCCTCTCTCTCACCGCCTCCCTCTCTCTCTCGCTCCCTCCCTCTCTCTTTCTCGTCCCCCTCCCTCTTTCTCTCGCCCCCTCCCTCCCTCTCTCTCTAGCCCCCTCCCGCTCTCTCTCTCTCGCCCTCTCCCTCTCTCTCTCACCACCTTCCTCTCTCTCTTGCCCCCTCCCTCTCTCTGTCACCCCTTCCCTCTCTCTCTCGCCCCTCCCTCTCTCTCACCACCCTCTATTTCTCCCTCGCACCCCCTCCCTCTCTCTCGCCCACCTCCTTCTCTCTGTCTCACCCCCTCCCCCTCTCTCACGCCCCTCTCTCTCTCTCACCCCCCCTCTCTCTCACGACTCACTCTCTCTCTCTCGCCCCTCCCTCGGTCTGTCGCCCTCTCACACACTCCTCTGTCCTTTTTGCCCTTCCTCTCTCTCACCATCTCTCTTTCTCTCTCTGTCTCTCGCCCTTGCTCTCTCTTACGCAATCTCTCTCTCTCTCTCACTCTCCCCCCCGTCTCTCTCACCTCCCTCTCTCGACCCTCTATCTGTTCGCACCTCTATCTCTCTCTCTCTTCCATCCTCTATCTCTCTCTAACCATCCCGCTTTCTCTTGCCCTCATCTCCCAACCCTCTCTCTCTCTCTATCTCTCTCTCGCCCCATCATTCTCTCTCTCTGCCCTGTATTTTTCTCTCTCTCGCCACCCCTATCTCTCTTGTCCACTTTCTCCTTCGTCGTCCCTCTCTCTCTGTCTCTTTCTCTGTCTTGCCCCCTCCCTCGCCCCTCTCTTAGTCTCAATCTCTCTCTCGCCCCCTATCTCATTACCTCCTCCCGTCTCTCTCTCTCTCTCTCCCTCACCCTACCTCTCTCTCCCCCTTCTCGCTCTCCACTTCCCTCGGTGTCTCTCTCTTCCCACCTCCCTCTCTTTCCCTCTGACTGAATCTCTCTCCCTCCCTCTCTCACAGACTCTATCTCCCTGGTCCTTCCCTCTCCCTCTGACCCAGAAACTGGGGGTGTTTGGGGGTGAGCCTGTGTGTGGGGGTGTTGGGGTGTGACCTGGAAGGTGGGGTTAATGGGGTAGAGATGGAATTGTGGGAGGGAGACAGCGACGGCATGAGAGAGAGAGGGGGAAGTGGCAAGAGTGGAGGCAGGTAGAGAAACCGGGTTTGTAGGGTGTGTGTGTGAGAGAGAGAGAGTTGGATGAGAGAGAGGGTTGAGAAATAGAGGGTGTGCTGAAAGAAAGAGACAGAGAAAATTGAGGAGAAAGAGGAGGGGAGAGGTAATGGGGAGGCCAGGTTTGGAGTCGGTGGAACAGATGGAGTTAAACCTGGCTCCTGAGCTCAGGGTGCGGTGCCCTCCCCTTCCCTTCCCTGAGGACCAGGACTTGGGGCTGAGTCTGTCTATCTCCAGCTCAGCTTCTCCAACAAAAAGACACACAACAACGTCAGTCACTCTGCTGCTCGGCACGGTTTAATCAACATTCTTATTGGATGGAAGTGATGGATACAGTCGGTAGGATGGAGCCTTTTCTCACTGGCCGCTGAGTTGTGAGAAATATTGAAATGTTTACCTGTCACCCCACTGTGGGATAAGGATGGACAAACCATTGCTACCCTCAGACTGTTACCATAGCGACAGGCTGCTCCAAGCCTGAAACACTGAAATGAAATGTGAAAATCCCGGATGGATTGATTATTGAGGGAATTTGATGGATGGATGGATTTGGGTGAAGGGATATTTCAGTACATTCTTCAGCTGCTGCCTGAACTTAGTCTGGGTCACGGCATAAATCGCTGTGTTTGTGCAGCAACTGAGGAGCTGCAGCATGAAGCCCAATTCCTGCACAAAGCCAGGTAGATACACAGGGGAATTCACAATATAATCCATCCGGTACCATATAGAATACAGCATTAACGTTGACCATAACAGGATGAAATTGGCCGAGATCACAAACAGTAAAATGATGGATTTTTTTCGGTTTCTCATTTCTGTGTCAGACTGAGCATCCCCATTGGTGTGAGCGCGGAGTCTCCTGCGGGCTCTGCTGGTCACTAAAATGTGTCTGACGGTGAGAACATTGAGCAGCAGAATCAGAAGAAATGGGACACCCGGGGTTAGAATGTGGTGGAGGAACTCGATTGTGACCCAGGCAATGGAGTGACGAACAGTGAGTGTTGTATCACAAAACCAGGGGGCGTTCCACAGCAAATAACAAGGTGTGAGCATAAAATACCAGAAAATGTTCTTTAAACAGCTCAGCACAATCACTGCTCCCAGAAACACAGCCGCCGTTTTCTCACTGCAATATTTACTTTTCAGCTTCTGGCAACAAATGGCCACAAACCGATCAAAGGTGAAAGTGACGGTGAACCAGACAGAGCAGTCAGTGGCTGCATAAAGCAGGACGGCGTGTATATTACACACGGGGATGGAGTACAGGAAATAAAACTGTTCCCGATAAACAATGGGAATGTGTCTCAGCATCAGGTCGAGGATAATGACCAGGAGATCCGCCGCTGCCATGGCCCCCAGGTAACGTCTGACACATGGAGATAATCCACAATCTTTATAAAGCACGACGTAGATGGTCACTACGTTAACTGTGAGGAAGGAAAACAAACCCATTAACCATCAGCCTGGAGGCAATGGGACCCGTTTGATCGGGGACCCAGTGAGATTTTCAAATGTGTCCGTGTATTCAGGGATTTATTAAAGTAATTGGAGCTGGAATAACAAATGGGGAAGTCGGAATTACTGACACAAATGTGACATAAACCACAAGAAACCCTCCCTCCCCAAACACACAGAGACACATCCATAAGGACAGATGTTTTCTGGAACATTCCCACACACTCGAGAGCAGACACAGGTCACTCCTTCCCAGTTCCTAATACGGAGGGTGGAAACTTTGCTGTCCTGAAGGATTCTCTCCCAGTTTCCTGAAGACAAACGGAGTTTGGGAATTTCTGTATTTTGGTCTAAATTGTGGTCGATCCTGTGTCGTGAAGAAATGTAAACGCAGGGAAAACGTATTCACCCCTTTAACTGCCTGAGGGGCCTTCGGAACAGTGTCTCCTTCTCCCTGGAACGGGATCTCTTCCCTTGGGATCTTATCGTTTCTTCAATTCACTGACGTCCGGACGTTCACAAACAAACAACGTCAGGGACAGAACGTTCCGGGGAATGTTAGTTATAGAATGTCAGGGACAGAACGTTCCAGGGAACCCCTTGACCTGTCCATCACCTTTCCGCCCATCCACCCCACCAACATGATGTACTGTGCACAGACTACATCTCTGTCCCGCACCGAGAGCTGTACTGACCACATCATTGTATTATCTATAAACCTCAACCAGATAGTCTGACCAGCACGGAGACCTGTGCACTGATAACTGGTGAATTATTCTGTAACCCAGGAGCAGTTACCCTCTGAGCATGTACGGCTGTGTACACCACCCAAGTGCATTGATCAGTAACCCAGGAGCAGTTGCCCTCCCAGCATATAGGACTGTGTACCCCACCCCAGTGCATTGATCAGTATCCCAGGAGCAGTTGCCCTCCCAGCATGTAGGACTGTGTACCCCACCCCAGTGCATTGCTCAGTAACACTGTGTTAGATCCCTGCCCAGTGTGGGAAAACTTGCAGCCCATGCTGGAAGTGAAAGGACGTATAGCTCCCATCCCTTTCCAGCTCCATATCTCCATTGTGCTATGACAAATGGGTGCTGTGGATGTGAACATCACTGACATAGAGAGATGGCGGGGGATCAGTTTAAATATCACCACATGGGAGGGGTTTGGGGTATAGACAGAGAGGGGGAGACTGAGAGACAGTGTCATGGAAGGATGTGATCCCAGGTTTCAGAATGCTGAAACATAGACACTTCGATAGCATCCTGTGACATGAGCCAGTCTTCCCAGGAAAAATGGGAAACAGGGAGATTGGTGTGCGGTGAAATGATGGAGAATTTTCGATGAGCATTTGTTCTACAGCTTTGTAAATGGGAGTAGTTTCAACAGAATCTATGACTCACTGGGCTGATTCTAACAATAATTTGCCTCAGTGCCATTATCATTGAGTGTGACAGAGAGGTTATCTATACGAGGCCAAGCTAGATTCCTGGTGCTATCTCATCAAACACAACTCATTGACTACCATCCCCTCACCCACCCACCCCCACCCCCCATTGGTGTCCCTCTCATTCTATACCAGCCCGATTCTCCCACCCATCATGGCTGGAGGGACTCACAGTCGCCCGGGTGCCCCTGGATATTCTATGACCCCTAGTACTGGTGCCATCTTCGAAAGGCCAATGGGCACACAGTTGAGCTTTCTCAGCTTGGAGCTGGCCTGCACAGTTTACCCCGAGCATGGCAGATAAGGGGCAATTACACCACGGTTTGTCGACAGGGGCACAGAAGTCCTGGTAGATGGGCAAGTACAGAGGGTGACCATTCTCTTCCCAGAGGGAGCCACACCGCCAGACCCCCAGACCCCCAGAGCATGGTCTGAGCTCACCACCCAGCTCAGTGCCGTCCCTGTGGTTTGAAGAAATGTCCAGCCACAAGGACAAGCATCAATAACCTTCCCCACTCTATCAGGATAAGGGTCAATGTATTCTCTCTGCTCCCTCACTCACAGTATATCTGTTATAGCACCTACACCTGAATAAGTCTAATGCTCCAACACTGTCACTGCTACATACAGCACCTTCTCTTTCTCTCTGTCTCTGTCTCTGTCACCCCGTCCACGTTACCACTCCCGCCCCCCCCCCCCATACCAATTACACTGCATGGATACAACACTGTCGACAGACTCCATCTGGAAACCTCACGATTTGCCATTATCCTCACCTGCACCATCACTAACAGCAGGGCCACCCACCCCCACCATCCCTCCCTCTCTTCCTCCCATTCCAGGAGAAACTGCCTGGAATACGACAGAAAGGGCCAAGCCGGTTGGTGGAGTGCCCGATATCTATTCTCTCAATCCCCTCCCCCCGCCATGGGGGGAGGACCCTGGTACGAGCCAGAGAGGACCGGGACGCCTCGTGTGGAGATTCTGAAACATCCACATCACACCGAATGAGTAAGGAGCAATGTTCAGTGAAGGACAATTCTCACTTTAACCCACTGGCAACTCTATACCCCTCGCGGCACAACTTAGAAGCTGTGGCCCTGATGCCATCTCCCTTCTGCGTCGAGCTGGTATAAATGGAATCCCCACGTTCTCGGGGGGCAGGAGGGTGGGCTCACAACACATCGTCACCACCACCTCCCAGGAAGGGAGCACGGAGGCTCTCTCCTACACCTCACTCTGTAAACAGCTCAGATACTGAAACTAATCTGTAATAGTTACTGCTCTCCCACATGTCCTGACATCTTCAACAATCTGTGCTCATATACACGCAGCGCTCTCTGCTCCTGCAGCCCCTTTATAATGGCGCAGCCTGTTTTCAACTGTCTTTCTTTATCTTTCATAACAAAGTGCATCACCTCACACTGCTCTGCATTGATCCCTGTCTACTAGCTTGTCACTGACCTATTAGAGTTCCACACTGTCCTCCATAGTCTTTACAATTCTTGCAGGTTTGATACCATTTACAAGCATTAAGATTATTATAGTATCAAAGTCCCCATGAAACAAGTGAAATCTTGCCCCACACACACGAGTGTGAGCAAGTGAAATACTGATATATTCCCAAGGACAATGTCGAATAATGACATACCGTCAATGGAGCAACAAAAATCCTGACATATACGAGACAGAGTAGATGAAATATTGACAAACCACAGAGCAAGAGAAATCTGAATAGGCTCCACTTATCTATATTCATCAGGGTATAATGGAGTGAAGTTTAATGTGTGCACTGTACCTTTAAGAGAGGGTGAATGCTGTTCTGAACTGAGAGCTTACTGAGATACCTCTGAGAACCTGTGATATGAGAGGATGGCAGACCCAGAAACAATATATTGCTGTAGAGCTGGAGTCGGGTCATAAGCAGTTAAGAGATAGAGGGTCTTTCAGTTCACTTTCAGTGTTAAAAAATACATTGTTGTTTTTATTTAAACAGTGGAATTTGGAAGTTCTCTGTCACTCATATTTTTACAGTTTACGAGGCGAATTGAGCATTTATTTATGTTTAGTTTAGTTTAAATCACCAGAGGAGATCTATGCTGTACCCTAACAATTGCTGTGTGTGTATCTGTGTGTCTCTGTGTGGGGCAGGTCTGGCTGTCTCTGTGGTACTGAAAGTGATGCAATGCCTCCCTCTGCTGGCCTCCACACGCCACTGCACGGCATTGGCAGAGAGTGAAAACCAACAGGGATACATTCAGAGAAGGGGAGGGGTAGGGAGAGGGCAGCTGCTCACAGCACCATCCAAACTGATGTCTCATCCATGTACTGATCTAAATGTCCTTTAAACGTTGTAACTGTCCCTGTTTCTGCAAGTTTATTCCACACACAAGCCAGCTTCTGTCTAAAATAATTATCTCTCCTTGAAGCTCAATCCCTCCATTTCCAGCAACATCCAGGTTAATCTCTTCTGAACACTCTCCAACTTAATAATATCAAGGGCAATAATATCGAAGTGAATAGTCAATGTATTTTATCAGCGTAGTGGAGACCAAAACTAGAGGACATAGTTGTAAGGTAAGAGGAGAAAACTTTAAAAGTAACCTAAGGGCAGCTGTTTCACCCAGAAGGTGGTGTCCCTATGGAATGAACGGGCAGGATACCCAGACTGGACACAGTATTCCAGAAGTGGTCTCACCAATATCCTGTACAACAACATGACATCCCAATTCCGATACTCAAAGGTCTGACCATTGAAGACAAGTGTGCAAAACACCTTCTTAATCACATTATCTATATGAGATGCAACTTTTAAAGAATTATACCTGATGGCCGAGGTCTCTGTTCTACAACACTGCCAAAGGTCCTACGTTTAATTGTATAAGTCCTACTCTTGTTTGATTTACCAAATCCAATACCTCGCATTAATCCAAACTAAAATCCATCTGCTACTCCTCGGCCAGTGAGTGATATTACCACCTCCTCACCTTCCCCATTTAATTTTAAAATGCCCACCCTTCTCCAGGAGGCCTGCACACTCCGGCCTTGATTTTCACAAAGACCCTGAGCTTGGTTTGCCTTGTGTGGTTAGAGGGAGGAGGGACGGATGGCAGACACAGTCAGTGGGGAGGAGAGGCTGGACAGTAATCAGCGGCCTGGTGTCATTTCATGGTTTTAGGCAGAGGGCAGACACACGTGAGAGTTGGGTTATACTGATCGGTGTTTTGGGACCATAAATTATGGTCTTTCTCCGTGTCTGGTGGTCAGTAATAAATATCCATTTGAGACCCATCACTGGGCACAGTGTGTCTGCAGGATTTCTTTCCCTAATATTGCAGACTACAGATAATAGCGATTAAAGTTGTTCATAGTTAATTTCGATCTTGCACTTGTTTAACAAAACAAAATGTTTTGTGTAGTTCAGTAATGGTAACCTGATTATAATATATCCACACCGAGCTGAACGCTGCCCCTTATAATGTGACCCAAAATCTGGATATAGTAGTGTAGTGGGTAGTGTCCCTGCCTCTGAGGTATGGCTCTGGGTTTGATTCCAATTCCTGAAATTGTTTGGTAGTGTTCCAAGCTCTGGCCCAAAAGGTGTGGATTCATGTCCTGCCTGTTGCAGAGGTATGTCACACTATGTCATAACAGGCTGATGAACAAACACACAGGAGAATAATGTTACAGCTTTATGGGTATTGCCGAGTGGTGCTCGTGTCCCTACCTCTGGGCACAAAGGTCTAGGTGTAAATCCCACAGAAGTGTCTCCTAATATACCTGAACAAACTGATGAAACTGGTTTTGGAATTGTGATGTGATGGAGAAAGAACAGGTGTGGGTGTTGAATTTCAGCATTGAGGCCCGGGATTATTGAAAGTACAGCCATTCGTGTTGATTGAAGTCACATTTCGCAGCAGTAAAGGTTTATGTAATCAGAACGGTCATGGATAGGTTTTGTAGTCAAGGTTTTTCCCCAGGTTAGGGGCGTCCAAAACTAGAGGACATTGGTAGAAAGTGAGAGGGGAAAGATTTTGAAGACGCCTAAAGGGCACCTTGTCACACAGAGGGTGTTGTGCGTATGGATTGAGCTGCCAGTGGAAGTGGTGGAGGTACAACTACATCATGTAAAAGGCAACTGGATGCTGACAGACCTGCTGAGCTTTTTCAGCAATTTCTGTATTTGTTAAAACAAAACATTCATTTTAACACAGGTATCTGTGTTAGCTGCTTGGATACAGAATTGGCTGGCCAGCAGAAGACAGCGAGTGGTAGTGGAAGGAAAATATTCTTCGTGGAAGTCTGTGGTGAGTGGTGTTCCACAGGTCTCGGTCCTTGAGCCTCTACTGTTTGTAATTTTTTTCATGTCTCGGATGAGGGGATTGAAGAATGAGTCAGCAAGTTTACAGATGACACGAAGGTTGGAGGTGTCGTTGACAGTATAGAGGGCTGTTGTAGGCTGCAGCGGGACATTGACAGGATGCAGAGATGGCCTGAGAGGTGGCAGATGGAGTTCAATCTGGTTAAATGTAATGTGATGCATTTTGGAAGGTCCAATTTGAAAGCTGAGTACAGGATTAAGGATAGGATGCTTGGCAGTGTGAAGGAAGAGAGAGATCTTAGTGTGCAGGTACACAGACCCCTTAAAATGGCCACCCAAGTGGACAGGGTTGTTAAGAAAGCATATGGTGTTTTGGCTTTCATTAACAGGGGAATTGAGTTTAAGAGTCGTGAGATCTTGTTGCAGCTCCATAAAACTTGGTTTCGAACGCACTTGGAATACTGCGTTCAGTTCTGGTCACCCTATTATAGGAAAGGTGTGGATGCTTTGGAGAGGGTTCAGAGGAGGTTTACCAGGATGCTGCCTGGACTGGAGGGCTTATCTTATGAAGAGAGGTTGACTGAGCTCAGAATTTTTTCATTGGAGAAAAGGAGGAGGAGAGGGGACCTAATTGAGGTATTCAAGATTATGAGAGGCATAGATAGAGTTGATAGCCAGAGACAGTTTCCCAGGGCAGAAATGGCTAACACGAGGGGTCACAGTTTTATGCTGGTTGGAGGAAAGTATAGAGGGGATGTCAGAGGCGGTTTCTTTACACAGAGAGTTGTGAGTGCATGGAATCCGTTGCCAGCAGCAGTTGTGGAAGCAGGGTCATTGGGGACATTTAAGAAACTGCTGGATATGCATATGGTCACAGAAATTTGAGGGTGCATATATGAGGATCAGTGGTCGGCACAACATCGTCGGCTGAAGGGCCTCTTCTGTGCTGGACTGTTCTATGTTCTATGTATTCTGAATACGTGAAACATTTTATTTTTTTAATGACGCAGGGATATATAGACATATCTTCAAATCGACCGAGACCATTTTCTGCTCAGGGTATGGCTCTGTGTATGACAGCAGCAATGATGCACCGACATGGAACAGGGAATGTGATGGAGACATAGTTTGGACAATGTACAAGGAGATCTCACATGGTCCAGTTTGGGAGAGAATGACATTATTGTGTGATTCATCTCAGAGAGGGATAAAATGTCATCTGACCGAGAAGAAACGGCACATTGCATTCTCTCTCCTTCATTATTCCTCATCACAGTAACGTGTACGAGCTAAAACAAGACTCTCCTGTTATTGTTACCATTCTTATTTTTATAGAAGCCCTTCGGCCCAACAAGTCCATACTAACCTTCCAAAGAGTAACCTTCCCATGCCCTTACAGTTACCACTGACTAGTGCACCTAAAGTAGAAATCGCTGAATACTATGGAATATTTGACCAATCCACTTGAATTATACAGCTTTGGACTGTGGGAAGAAACGGGAGCACCCATCAGAAGCTCACGCAGACAAAGGGAAAAGATGCAAACTGCACGCAGATAGTCGCCCGAGGCTGGAATTGAACTTATGCCCCTGATGCTGTGATGGAACAGTGCGATCTACTGAGCCACTGGGCGAACCTGGGACCTCCTGACTGCCTAATGCAAAGGGAATTCAGCCAAATCCAACTCTCCCAGGATAAAATCCCATTGCTAGCAGCTGTGTGAGTAGAATATCTTCAGAAGCAGAATAACATTTTGGACAATCTCGCAATTTTTCCTTTTGTCATTAGTTACACTAATATTTGGACAAGGTTCTTTCAACGTGAAATTGTGTGTGTGTGTGTGTGTGTGTGTGTGTGTGTGTGTGTGTGTGTGTGTGTGTGTGTGTGTGTGTGTGTGTGTGTGTGTGTGTGTGTGTGTGTGTGTGTGTGTGTGTGTGTGTGTGTGTGTGTGTCAGTGTTTTTTCATCATAGATGGAGTAACATTGCTCTGGATCATAAACGTGCTATTTGAGCAGATTAAAGAAGCTAGCCTGACTTGTTCCTAAAACTGATCCTGACCCAGTCTGAGACTGATATCATCGGCCACATCACCGACCTGGTTACATTTAACATTTGTTATGAGCAGTGGAGGAGTGGGACTAGAAAAGGAAACAGTGACCCAAAAAGCCGGGGAACTATAGACCGTTGAGCCTGATGTTGGTGGTGGGTGAGTTGTTGGAGGGGATTTTGAGGGATGGGCTTTACATACATTTGGGAAGGCAAGGGCTGATGGGGTTAGACAACGTGGCTTTCTGCATGGGAAATCATGTCTCATTAATTTGTTTGAGTTTTATGAAGAGGTGACAAAGAATATTGATGAAGGCAGTTTGGTAGACATTGTCTATATGGACCTCAGCAAGGTGTTCACAACATTCCGGTTGGTAGACAGATTAGTAAGGTTAGGTTTCATGGGATACAGAAGAAGCTCGTCACAATTGGCTTGAAGGAAGAGGGGCATTTTTCACACCGGAGGCTTGTGAGCAGCAGTGTGCTGTAAGAATCAATACTGAGTTCACTGCTTTTCATCATTTATAGAACGGATTTAGATGTGGATATTGGGGCCATAGTTAGTAAGGCTACAGATGACATCAGAAAGGTGGTGTAATAGATTATCTCAGAGTACAAGACCACAAATAGATGGGTCAAAGGGGCAAGGAGTGACAGATGAAGTTTAATTTAGATAAATGCAAGGTTACGCATTTTGGGAAGGAAAATCAGGGCAGAAATTATACACGAAATGGTAAGGGCCTGGTGAGTGTTGTGAAACAAATGGACATAGGGCTGCAGGTACATTGTTCCTTGCAAGTGGAGTCGAATGCAGACAGTGTGGTACAGAACACATTTCACAAATTTGCCTTAATCAGTCAGAGCATTGTGTATAAGTGTTATGGTGGCATGTTGTATCTGTACAGGATGTTGGTGAGGTCACTTTAAGAATACTGCGTACAACTCGGTTGTCTGCAGAAAAGATTTACACGGATGTTCCAGGACTGGAGGTTTGAGCTTTAGCGAGAGGTTGATTAGTTTGAGGTGTTTCCCCCTGGAGTGTCAGAGGCTGAAGTGTGACATTATCGAGGTGTATAAAATCATCAGAGGCATGGATATTCTGAACAGCCATGTTCTGCTCCCCAGGGTAGGGGAGCCCAGAACAGGTGAGCATTGGTTGTAGGGGAGAGGACGAATGATTTAGAAGAGACCTGAAGGTAAATGTTTCACACGGAGAGTGGTGTGTGTACATAAAGTGCTCTCAGAGGAAGTGGGGAAGGCGGTTACCATTGCACATTTAAAAAGTATCTGAAAGAGGAGGGATATTGGCCAAATGCTGTCAAATGAGACTGGATCAGATTTGGTATCTGATCGAAGTGAACAGATTGGGCTATCAGGTCTGTTTCTATTCTGCATGACTCTGATTGTATAAGAGGGATGACGAAAATTTCTGAAATTACCTTTCAAATCCGAATCCTCTTCACTAGACGCTTATCATGCCTCTATGTTCACATTGATTGAAAGTTACGATGGTGAAATATTTGACAGAGAACTGAGTCATGGATAATGGGACACATACAGGAAAGTGGGGCTGAGACCACAACCTGATCAGCCACAATCTTAGTGCCTGGTGGAGAAGCGTCAAAGTGTCTAATGACCCACTCCTGTCCCTCAATCCCGTGTTCCTGTGTTCCATTCAGGCCATTAAACCTGTTAGGCAGGAGCATTTAGAGGTTACTTACTTCTATAACCTGGTGCACAGAACGGAGGAGATCATTCGGTCCTTCAAGACTGTGCCACATACTTTGAGGTGATTTGAGAAATGTATTTGTAAAACCCAGGCTGGGTATGCAAGAGGCCCCTCATCTCTCTTTACAGAGCTTCCCCTCTCTGAAACTTGTGCTCCATTTGTTGGTCATGTTGTAGACCCAAATTCACGATGAATCCAGCCCCCATACCTCATCCAGTGATGGCTCACAAAATCCTCTGGTCTCCCTGACGGCAACATTAAATAACAGAACATCCATGAAAATTACACCCACTAACTTTCCAATAACTGAATGTGATACACAGCGGCAGGGGCAGACACAGGGGCAGGTCGTTCACTCCTCAAACCTGCATTGCCCTTCACTAAGATCATGACTGATCTGCTCTTGGTCTCAAATCCTCTTTCATACCCAATTCATCATCGCCCTCAACTCTCTGACAGGTCAATATCCATCTACAAATACTTCAAATATTTTGAGTCATTTGGCTCCCCGAACACTCTTGAGAAGAGAAATCCTGACATTCAATCCCACCTCTTTGAAGAAAACCCTTGCTGCTCCTATAACATGGCTTATTGATATGAACAAAAGAGGCTAACCCAAAGGGTCAGGTAAAAATGACTGGTCCTGATTACAAGGCTTCTGTTGACTTCTGTTGACAGCAAGGAGCTTAACAAATCTGAACTTAATGGGAATCAGAGTAAACTCTCCAATGTTTGGAGTCAAACATGGCACAAAGGAATATGTTCATCATCTCAGTCCTGGGTCACCTCTGTGGGAGATTCTCAGTGTAGCTTCCTCTTCACAAACATCTTCAGCTGCTTCATCAATGTCTCCCCACCCTCGCCCTCCCCAGCATAAGATCTGAAGTGGGGATGGTCACTGAGGATTCCACAGTGTTTAGAATAATTTGACGACCCCGTCACCTTCTGAACTGGATTGTGTCCATGTGCAGCAAGACATGGACTCCATTGAGGCTTGTGCTTTTAAAGAGTCCGTAACATTCATATAAAGGACTGTGTGACACTGCACGTTGACACAGTAAAATAAGAGATCATTCCACACCTCACACGGGTTTCACAGGAATATGAGGAAGTCATTCAGCCCATTGACATTATTGGAAAAGAACAGGGACAGCCCATTCAGTGCCTCCAACATATTACTCAGGAAGAGAAGGATTCTAGTGTGATGGGCCACACCAGAGCCCCTCGACAATATTTGAAGGTGCTAGCCTAGACTCTAATGTTTTCTTATTTTAAAGAAAATGTAAAGTGTCTGTTCCAGATGCAATGTGACTGGTCAAACTACTTGGTGTGAAGCAAAACACCATTTACTTGAACACGATAGATGAAATAAAACCAAAAAAAGAAGAATATAGAATAACGTAATTATATTGGACAAGTTAAGAGGATGATAGATCTAGGAAGTATTACTAATAAACTGTTTCAATACTGGAAAATCACATGAACACAGCCTTGGCAAAAAGGAATATTCAGACTCTGAATGGCAAAATTATTTCTCCAATTCAGGATTTAAAAACAGCACCAAGAGAAAATTCAGAGAGTAGATGCCAGGAGACACTCACTAAAGTTTTCAACTCGTTGTAGACCCCAATAATTTCTCATGTTACTGAGAAAACAAAACCCAGAAATCCTAATCTGTGAGACCTGACCATTTCCATTCCATCTGCATTAAAATAAACCTAAGGCCTCACTAATTGCTTACTCAAGTGGTCCTAACTAGCCAACTTGGTAACGGTCATTCAATCTCTCTCGTAAAAGAAACCAGAATAAAATAACCTCTTAAAGCTACAGCATCATCACACTATCCAGTACATCGAGCTGTCATACAGGAACCGAGGGTAACCCAATCAGGCCCTTCGCCCTGCCCAATCGGACGAGGAAGAAGCCAGTCAGTCCCTTGAGTCACTTACACAGGAACAGTAGGAGGCCATTCCCACCTCAATGCCCTTACACAGTGGCAGAATGAGGTAATTGGTGCTGATTTCTGATGAATGGCTTATGCTCAAAACGTTGATTCTCCTGCTATGCTTTTCCAGCAAACCACTGTCTACTCTGATCTTCAGCATCAACAGTCCTCGCTGTCTCCTAACGGATGCTCTAACATGATGAACAAGTGGAGCAGAGGCTGCACAGACAGACTGCTCCACGTTGTTCCTCGTAGCTCCGTCCGTCATGATACACACGTGGGACTTCAACGCGGTTTTCTAGCGGTGAGGAGGGAAGCCATATGTCTTGTGTGTAGTCACAAGAAGGCACCTTCCATCTCCGAGATGCCAGCCTGGTGTTCTCTGTGTAGCACGGAAGCTGGTGGGAATGCCTACCTGTTTCAGAATGAAGGTATTGTGGCTGCTGTTGGGAATTGTGAACTACCTGACATTCAGTACGGGTTCACACGCCGACTGCACAATAACGTGGGGAGAGTTAATTTAGGCATATAAACTATTAGGAAAGTCAGGTTAGACTGATGGATGGACTCTCTAAGTTCAAATAATGCTGATCTTGTTCATGTTGATCCTGTCTAGTGCACGTCCTGTTCAGTGTAACCTGTATGCTTTACTCTGTCCAAGTCTATTTCCACCCTATGATCTGTCTGGCCATGTTTACTATGATCTACCTCCACTGCTCATAAATAAAGTGTTTCCCTGTACTGAGGCACACGTGACAATAAATCAAACCAACCAATCCTTGGTAATGTACGGAATTTCTCTCCCTTTCAATGTCTCTTTTTGAAATAAGTGATCGCTGCCACTCCTCATGTTTAACGTCAACGTTTCTTCTTCTCTCACAACTCTAGTGATTAAACACTCAGCTTCTTCATTCTATCCTCGTGATACCGTCGTCCGTGTCTGTGGTAAGGAGATCATTCGTTACAAAGGAGATCAAATCCGTAGAGAGAGTCCCAATCACGCTCTCAGCAAGGCCCTACAACAGCAGGAAGATGGCATTACTTATGTACTTGAATCATCTTACAATGAAGGACAGCATGCCATAGAGACTGCACCCATTACTTACACAGGGTTTGATTCGGAGCAGTCAGCATAGACTTGTGAGTGGGAGATCATGCTTCCCAAATTATTAGAGTTCGTTGATGAAGTGACCAAGAAGGTTGATGAGGGCCGAGCGGTAACCATAGTCTCTACGGATATCAGTAAGGCCTTTGATAAGGTTCCACATGGCAGGCTGTTCGGGAGAATTACATCACGTGAAATGCTGGGGAACTGGCCAATTGGATACACAGTTGGCTTGATGGTATGAAGCAGAGGTTTTACCGGAAGGATGCTTGTCAGACTGGAGGCTGGGTCCATTGCTGTTTGTTATCTATGATTTGGTTGAGAATGTACAAGGCATGATTAGCATGTTTGTAGATGACACGAAAATAAGTGGGAGCATGAGCAGTGAGGAAGTTTATCAGAAATTGCAGCAGGACCTTAATCAGGTGGGGAAGCGGGCCGAGAAATGGCAAATGAAATTTAATATAGATGCGTGATGTCTTCCATTTTAGAATCTCAACTCAAGGTAGGAGTTGCACGGCGAATGGGAGGGCCTTAAGGGGTGTAGCGAGCAGAGAGACCTTGGTATGCAGGTGCACGGTTCTCTGAGAGTGGAGTCACATGTAGACAGGGCAGTGAAGAAGGCATTTGGCACACTGACCTTCATCAGGCCGGACATTGAGTATGGAAGTTGGGAATTTATGTTGCAGTTACACAGGACTTTGGTAAGGCCACATTTGGTGTATTGTGTTCAGGTTTTGTCACTTTGTGAAAGGGAGCACATGTCTATCTCCTAAGGAACTCATTACGGTACCTTGCTGTGGCAACCAACAGGGTACCCTTCGTTGTTCAGTATTTCCCAGGAGCTGAAAAATTATGCCATGTTCTTCGTGACCTGCAACACATTATCAACGAGGATGAGCACCTTGCCAAGACCTTCCCCACACCTCCACTGCTTGCCTTTAAACAACCGCCAAAACTCAAACAGATCATATGTTCACAGCAAGCTGCCCAGCTTTCAGGACAGCTCCATACAACCCTGTCACGGTAGGCGCTGCAAGACGTGTCAGAATGTGGACATGGGTATTACCATTATGGGTGAGGACACCTCCCACCATGTACGTGGCAGGTACTCATGTGACTCAGCCAACATTGTCTATCTTATACGTTGCAGGCAAGGGCGCCCGGAGGCATGGTACATGGGGGAAACCGAACAAAGGCTATGGCAACAGATGAATGGGCACCACACAATAATCAACAGACAGAAGTGTTGCCTCCCAGTTGGGGACACTTCTGCGGTACAGGACATTCGACCTCAGACCTTCGGGTGACCATCCTCCAAGGCAGACTTCAGGACAGGCAACAGCGAAAAGTGGCCAAGCAGGGGCTGATAGCTAAGTTCGGTACCCATAAGGAGGGCCTCAACCGGGCCCTTCGGTTCATGTCATACTACAGGTGACCACCATTGCACTATATACACACACAGACACATTTACACACACACACAGAGTCACTCCTATACACACACACATACACACGGACACATATATACTCAGACACGCACACAGACACTCGCGCACACCCTTACAGACACACACTCCCATACTCACACATACATCCTCTCAGAGACTTAGACCACTCTACACTCATGCAGGCACATATACCCTCTCTCTCACAGACACTCGCAAACCCCCACCCCAGACACATACACACTTCCACACTCACACATGCACCCCCTCACAGAATTAAGACACTCTGCAATCACTACACACACATATACACTCTCTCTCACACTCACAACCCCCAAGCCAGACGGACATACACACAGACAGACACAAAGACCCACATGCGCACATACATTTTGTGGGGTGAATTTGTACTTGCAGAGTTACAATGTACTTTGCTCAAAAACTGCCTGAATACAGTAAAACTCTGTTATCTGACTTTTCAGGTTAGAATCGATCTAAAATCATGGCATAGACAGAGAACACAGGGCGCTAACACCTTCGACATATTGTGTAACTAACCCAATTGTTACAGTTAACCTGAGAATGCAACTTATAAAAAAAGTTTTTTTTTGATTTACACACAGAAGAAGCTAAAATATCATGGTATTCGAACAGATGAAAGACTCAAGAGAAAATCAAGGTAATTTTCAATGTGTAGTTTCAGTTACATCATACTGTAACTTTTTTCTATAAATACTGTGCCTTACAATTTTGTCCCCCACAATCACCTGAAGAAGGTGCGGTTCTCTGAAAGCTACTGTGCTTACAATTAAACCTGTTGGACTATAACCTGGTATTGTGTGATTTTTAACTTTGGAAACCCCAGTCCAACACCGACATTTTCAAATCATGATAACTGTGAAGTAGAATCGTATTAATCGTTCTCCAGTACTCTGGCACCTCCCCTATGGTCAGATTCTAAATAAAATTAATGTTAGTGGTCATGTCGCCACGTTATTCATGCTCTTCTCAAGCATTATTGCGAGATTTTCTCTCGATCTCCCGTTATGCATGTGGAGTAGAGAAGGCTAATGATTTTAAACAATGCTGTGTATTACCCTAGAGCGCTGAGAGTGCTCTAACCTTGGTGGGATCCTTTCAGCAGCCTGGTAATGTTTTTGCTGCCTCTGTACAGGATCTTAGTGAGATCACATTGGTGTATTGTGTAAAGATTTTTTCTACTCAATGAAGAAAGTGTATTGTTATATTGGAAGAAGCTCACAGATAGTTCCCTCAACTGACACCTGCAATTAAGGTGTCTTTGGACGAAGAGAATGCAGGACAGTGGAACAGAGGCCGCGATAACATCAGCCATGATTGTATTCAATGTCGGAGCTGGTTCGAGGGTTGGATTCCTGACTGATGCTCCTTGTCCACACAGCCTTTCGACCGTGTTACACAGTATAGAGGGAGGACTGTCTATCAAACAGCAAGCAGGATCTCCGGATAAATCAGTCTCAATCAGTTTGTCAGAACGTCTCCAGTGAAGTCACACAGTGACCAGTGCGGGGACCTCAACTATTTACAATCTACATCAATGATCAGGAACAGATATCCAGATACTGAGTTTGGTGATGTCCCTTGGATAAGCAAGAGATTAAATTATCAAGAGAGGGTGGAGTGTCTGCAAATAGATACAGAAAGTTCAAGGCAATGGATAATTATTTGGAAGGAGCAATACAACATAATATAACCTGCAATTTAATTTACAGGAATAATGGAAGGCAGTATGTTACTGAAATGGAGAGGGATTACAGGATTTAGTGATACTGGGTACTGGGGGGTTCACAGAGACCCGTTCAGACATGGAAGGTTTTGCTCCATCCCTGATCGTCTGCTCATTGACGCTCCAAGTGACCACATTGCTCTCCGTTCACATAGAATATTTTGATGTGGTTGGTTGGTGGTTGGGATGGTGTTTTGAAATGTGCATCAAGGGGATGGCCTTTATCCAAGATACAATTATTCCTTTCTACATGGAGACCTGTAGACGATGGGAATGGCTGACTGCTTCTAAATAAAGGAACTATGGCTGCTTTCAGGACAGGGGTATTCACCAACATTATACGTTGTGCATGGACACACTGGCGTGAAGCTGCAGGCCGTGTTGAAGAAGGTGACACCGCTCTGTGACCAGCTCCTTGTTCAGTCCAGATTCCCTCAACACTCTGTTCCTGGGTTAAGTGTAACTTAGGAAGCTGTTCCTGGAAAACCCGGGGTGGATACAGCAGATCCCTTTCCCTACACACACTCACTCCGTGGTTTCAGAGCTTCCCCTGTCTGCAGCCTCTGTTCCATTTGGCGTTCATGTTACTCACCCAGATGCTGTTACCATAGTCCCCATGCTCCATCCAAAGTTGGGTCACCAAATCCTCCGGTCTCACTGAATGTCTGAGGCAGCTCAGAGCACAACCTCCAGCAAACCATCCCCAGCACCTCCACTAACTTTTCAACAACAGGAGTCAGTGAGAAACCCCTCGGCTACAAATATTGTGGACCAGACCAGATCCCCGCAAAATATTCTAAGAAGGCCACTTGGACCCAAACCATTCCTTATTTTAAAGAGAGATGTGAAGTGTATTTTCCAGATATGTTGTGACTGGTCAAAGCACTCGACATTAAGCCAAGTATAATCTATTCAAATGCTTTAGTTAAAATACAATCAAAGAAAATTTTGGGAGAGCTTATATGTTGGTACACTTACACAAACAATAGATACCGTACCTTCTTGGTATACACTGCTTGGCACAAAGATCAATTCAAATACAGATTCTTACATGCAGTTTTTTGATCCAGGAAAATTCAACATCACCAACCATCTCAGAGAGAAAAGCAGCTTGGGATCATGTATTGAAACTTCGAACCCTGCTGGGATCTCCAACAGCTTCTGAATGCTGCAGCTAAAAACAAAACGAGACACCCTGGTCTGGAGAGCTGGCCACTGCCCTTCCATTGTTACCACCGTTTTAATAAAACCTAAAGGCCTCCTCAGTTATTTACTTAAACTGTTTTCAGACAGCAGATCCGCACCTCCGCCTTTAAAACCTCTCTTTAAAAAAAGCAAGAGAAAATAACCTTTTTATAGTGATAGTATCCTCACAACTCCACCTTTAATAAAATGATCTGTCAATATACAAAGTTGGATTCATTTTAAACCTCCTAATCTTCCTCCATTAGTAGCAGATGGAAAGGATAGTGAAAAAGGTGTTTGGTATGCTTTCCCTTATTGGTCATAGTATTGAGTACAGGAGTTGGGATGTCATATTGCGGCTGGACAGGACATTGGTTAGGCCACTGTTGGAATATTACATGCAATTCTGGTTTCCTTCCTATCGAAAAGATGTTGAGAAACTTGAAAAGGTTTAGAAAAGATTTACAAGAATGTTGTCAGGACTAGAGGATTTGAGCTATAGGGAGAGGCTGAACAGGCTGGAGCTAATTTCCCTGGAGAGCCGGAGGCTGAGGGGTGACCTTATAAATGTTCACTTAATTATGAGGGGCATGCATAGGATAAATAGGCAAAGTCTTTCCCTGGGGTCGGGAGTCCAGAACTAGAGGGCATAGGTTTCGGGTGAGAGGGGAAAGATATCAAAGAGACCTAAGGGGCAACCTTTTTCATGCAGAGGGTGATACGTGTATGAAATGAGCTTCTAGAGGATTTGGTGGAGGCTGATACAATTTAAGAGGCATTTGGATGGGTATATGAATAGGAAGGGTTTGGAGGGATATGGGCCGGGTGCCGGCAGGTAGGACGAGATTGGGTTGGGATATCGGGGGGCATGGACGGGTTGGACTGAAGTGTCTGTTTCCATTCTGTACATCTCTATGACTCTGTGATTCTATGACTGCAATGCATATATATATATATATATATATATAATATTGACTTTGAGCAGATAAATGCTCACAACGAGATTCGATTTCAATCATTTTATTCCTGCCACAAAATGCCTTTGTCTTTCTTCATCCAGGTCTCCAGAATGTGCCAAAACTTAGTTTTCTCGCCCTGTCACCTGTATAATTTCAAATTGAATGGCAGCAATCATAAACTCACTCGAAACAGACTGGTATTTTTTTCACCTGAATGACCCCAAAGTTTTAAGGGGTCACGATCAGTGATAAAGATTTGTCTCATGTATGTTATTTGCAATTTAAATGCTGAAATGTTGGATCGCCAACATCAAGCTCAAGGTTTCCTTCCCCATTGTGGAATAAACCTGTTGATGTTTACCCTGGACACTCCATCCACACATTACATAATGGAGCAGTCCTCCTCTCTCCAATACTCCCTCTGAATTACATAGCTCCTCATGTCTCAGCATAAAAGAATTACATACTTCTGTACCTCTTAATGCTATAACCTCTTTACCTGCTACTCCTGGCCGATGCCAATAAACCTTACTCTCACAGGTATATGTTTCAAGAAGATATCACACATTCTTTTCAATCTCTCACAGAATCCAAACTTTGATTTCTGAACCCAATCATCATCAGCCATTTCAGCTTCTAATCTTGCTGTTTTAACTCTCTGCTCTTCCACACGAGTTCTCACGACTGCAGGAAGTGAATTGTTGAACTTCTCCAAAATAAGGATCTCTCTAAGAGTGCCATAACCTTTGCTCTGTTTTTAATACCCTTACCCACCTTTCAAAATTACTTTGTTTGATTCTTTCAAATTCAATGTACACTTAACGAGGGAGGTTTTTTTTAGATTCCAGAAACGCTGTCTGTAGCTTCTGGCCCAAGCTCATATGCCCTTCAGATGGCTTTCTTCACCTCCTCATACTGGCCAGATACCTCCACTGATCGGGATGCAAATACCTACCAGCTCTGTGTGGATCAACTAAATCCACATGGTCACTGATCACGGCATTTGTTTAGCCACTTTCTCAAATGAAATTAAAAAGGCTTCTCCATCCTTCTCATCAAATTTAGGCAATGCCTGGGCATATTTAAACAGAACCCCATCAGGCTTTTGGCTACTAAAGAATTGCTCATCCTTACTATCCTCCTCATCCAACCTACCGTCTACGTTCATCTCCACCTTCTATGTCAACATTCCTCTCTAATTGTTAACTTTTGAAGTTGAAAATCTCTGGTTTTCTTCTCTCTCTTTCTCTCTTTCTTCTTCATTTCCTTTTCTTTTATTTCTACTTCTCATTTTAATTTAAATGGTTTCAATTCCTTCTCATGTTCAAGGCGCCTCATTTCAAATTGAATGCGAGCCATGTCCAAAGAGGCTGATGGCGGTTCCACCAAATGCAATTGCCGAGCGATAGCTGTAATTATCTCTCATTTCCTCACAGACAAACACAACCCCAATTCCAGCTTGTCTGTCAATTCCTCCAGCTTTGTCTTCATTACCTTTTGTAAAACCCCTAACTTTACTTCTTCCACACCCAAAGAACTCTCAGTGACTGAAAGAATCTTTATACACAAAACACGTTTTAAACCAACCGAATTCAACATCCGCAACAACTACCGTACGTGACTTTTGAACCCACTAGTCTCCATTGCATCCTCTCCAGTGTCTGCATGAGAGTATTTTGGATGCTCTGGTTTCCTCCCACAATCTAAAGATGTGCATATCAGGTGAATTGGCCATGCTAAATTGTTTGTGGTTTTCAGGGATGTGTGGGTTAGATGCCTTAGTTGGGGAAAATGTGCAATAATAGGGTAAAGGAATGTTTCTGGGTAGGTCACTCCTCGGAGGGTCAGGGTGAACTTGTTGGGTCAAATGGTCTGTTTGCACATTGTAGGGATTGTAATTGTAAACCCAATTTGGTATTATCAATTTAGAACCAGACAAGAAACCCCAGTTTGCTATAGATCAACCAGACTGCCTCAAACTATTTCACGAAAGTCGCTTGGATGCCAACATTTTCTTATTTTAAATGCAGATGCGAAGTGGGAGTTCCAGATATGATGCGACTAGCCAAAACACTCACCATTAATTAAAACACAATATATGTAAACACTCTAATGAAAATCCATACAAAATGAAGAGGATTTGAGGATAACTTAACTATTGGAAACCTTAACCGAACAATGGATACAAAACCTTCTAAAAATGAACTATTCCAATATACTAACATCACCTAAACACACCCCATGGTAAAAAGGAGCATTCAGACATACAGTTCTCCAATCCAGGAGGAAACAGCATCAAATGAAGCTTCAGAGAGAATAGCAGTTTGGGATAATTTACTAAAACTTCCAACCCTTCTGGGACACAAGCACCTGGTGACTTACAGCTATGAGGAAAAAAAACCAGAAAGCCTGGTGCATGCGAGCTGGCCATTGTTACTACTATTTATTAAAAACCCCAGAACCCTATAAGTTATTTACTTGAGCAATTTACGGTAGGCAGTTTGGACTTTAAGATCTTTTGTTATAAAAAAAAGAAAATAACCTTTAAAACAAATGTGACGGCATTGTCACACAATTTAGATGCCTGGTCCTTTACTCAATGAACTTCCCCGTGTTACTGATTGCGAGGTCACCTGAGAGGGCCAAATACAGGTACAGACCAAGTCACAAGGATGTGTCGCATAACTTCTGAAACACGCCTGTCCATGGACCATCACATGGGACATACCGGGAAGTGAACAACAGCCTGACACACACCTTTTCACTGTTTCTGAGCTACACAATGCAAGCACTCGATACAAAGCATAGCCAAAACCCAAGGCCAGGGAAAGATACAGAGGGACAGAGATTCACATTAAAGACAGAAACAGACAGTTAATTAACTGGGAGGAGGTTGTGGAAATATGGGGAAAAGGACAGCAGTGGGACTAACTGGAGAAGTGAGATCTTCAAGAGTAAAACTACAAGAATGAGAACATTGAACAAAGGCATTGTCAGATCAGCTGAAACGGTTTGTTACATCAAATTCTGAATCTGCTTGACAGATCACCACAAACAACATAAACTGGGACAAGATGACAGCCCAGCATGGAGAGCTGTGCAGACCATGCTAGTGTGTTGCTCAGTAAACTGCACTATCTGCCCAGCATGGACAGAATATGCTAACTATACTCGCATCAGATTACTGTTTCCAATGGGAAGGTTTGGTGTGTGTGTGTGTGTGTGTGTGTGTGTGCGCGCGCGCGCGCGTTGGCGTGGTTGAATGTGAAACTCATTGTTTGAGAAGGAAGGCATACAGAGGAAACTATTTTAAATAAGAACAACTGGCAGACTTTTTGTTAATCGACAGAGAGAGAACGAGAGAATTTTATGGACAGATGCGGTAAAGTGTTTGAGAATGTTAAAGTAAAGGCATTGCAATAAAATAGCAATATACATCCGCATGCACATGAATAACAGATGGATGGGATGTAGGTGTGTGTTCGAATCAGATTTGCTTCAACAGGTTTGAAGCCGGGAGCGTGAGCAGCAGATTATTAACTTCATTAAGACTGTATTTTATAAGTTAAGGTTCAAGCAGGAGGTGGAATACGCCAGTGAGGTACATTGTGGACATTTGTGTATTTCGAGTTGGAAATGGACAGGGCACAGTGTCAGGAATCAGCTCATGATCAAATGGATCTCCCACAGTTGTGACTCGTCTGCTTCAGCCGCAGATATTGGCCAGGCATGGGATGGAAACAGTGGAAGGAAGTGGAGTTTGTATCCAGAACAGTAGGCAGTGACCTCCATGCTCTTAATATTTAAATAACAAAGGCGAAGATACAATACATTGTGGTTCTCTGCTGGAACTGAGTAAGTCAACATGGAGACCCATGAGTAACATTGCCAGAGCCGAGAGAGGCAGTAATTGAACACCTTCATTGATGTAGTTAGTAGTGGTCTGTAGAGTAAATATCTGGATTCAGAGTTTCAACAGGAACAATAATAGCGGGTAGAAGTGTAGAATAAATAAAAGAAAAGTAATACAGTCATAACTAGTTTATAGGAAAAAATTGACAGTGACACTTACCAGGAACACCAACGATAGCCAGGAAGGGATAATAAAAATATTGAATAATGAGAAGAGCGTAATAGATCCGCAATGATAATGACAACCAATAAAATACAGAAAGATACCAAATATAATCGGATAAACTCCTGTCTATTGTTGGACTATTCAAATCTAATGTTCTCAAATTCTGTTCCATTGCTGGAACATTCCAGTCTAATGTTCTCAGATTCTGATCCATTGTTGGAACATTCCAGTCTAATATTCTCAGATTCTGATCTTTCCTCCCCCTCTCTCTGGATCTGCTGATCCCTGTCAGTGCTGTCGGTGATGGTTCCGCTCATGTTATGGGATAACACATTGTGTCTATATGTGTTCTACACTGTTTATGAAAGAAAGCAGTTATGAAATAACAGATCGGCTACATAAAAAAAAACGTCGGGTGGGCAAGTTTCTAGATGCCTTAACCTACAGTATGATACTTATTGAACAGTGTGAGGCTACGCCGGGTTTTAATGCCCTGTTTTCAAATCCTTTCATAACCTTGTGACAGAGCACTGAGATTGCTGCTCAGGAACAGGCCTAAACAATTCTGTCCCTATGGGCCTCTTATAGAAGGATAGGAGAAGGCCATTTAGTCCATATTAGCCTGTTGTTCCTTGAAAATGTGGAAGTCTGGAATATTAGCACATTTTGCCGAGTTAATTGTTTCTGTAACTGAGAAGGGATGGACCTACATCAGATACAGCTTATTGGCTGCTTGTAATCCAGGGGTTGCTGTGTCATTTAATGTCTCCTGGCTGTTATAAAGGGACAGGAGGATCCTATGCAACCTCTGGAGCCTGTTAGAGAGGAGCAGGAAGTGTTTATTTAACATTTCAAGTCTGTTACGCGTAAATTTTATGTTTAAATTAGTTATGGAATAGGAAAGACCTGATGTAAACAATAAAGTTCTAACTTTGAACAAGGCCAATTTTGGAAGTGTTAGGGGAGCCCTGTGAAAGGCTATTTGGAATACTTTATTCACAGGTAAAGGGATGGTTGGAAAATGCAAGGCAATCAAAACTTGGTTTAAGAGAGTCCAGAGCCAACGTGTTCCCATTCGTGAAAGGGGCAAGGCTGGTGAGGTGCAGGAGTGCTGAATAGCTAGATATATTGATGCTATGGTCAGAACTGAAATCAAGTGGATCCCCAGAGGAGTATAAGGGCAGTAAGTGTATAGTCAACGGGGAAATCAGGCCGGAAAAATGTGAACGCGAGTTTGCTTTAGAAATAGGGTTAACGAGGGATCAAAGAAATTCTACAAATCTTTTAATTGCAAAAAATTAACTAGGGAGAGAATAGGGCACCTTAAAGATCATTAAGGCTACCTATGTGTGGAACCACAAGAGATGGGAGAGATATGAAACGAGTATTTCTCCTCGGTATTTAATGTGGAGGGAGTTACAACAGCGAGAGAATGAAGAAATGCATAGTGATAGCTTGAAAAGTAACTATATTACAAGGAGATGTTGGACATTTTAAGTGACATAAAGGTGAACAAATACCTGGGACCTGATCAGTTGTATCACACAAGTTTGCGATACAGACTGCTCTGCATTTTGCTTTATTATATGTATCTTTGATTTCCACAGGTGAGGTGCCAAAATACTGGAGGGCTGCTAATAAAATGTCATCATTTAAGATAGGAAGGAAATGCCAGGTAACTATAGACTGGTCAATGGTGACTAAATTGTTGGAGGCAATTTTGAGGGAAAGGGTGTATATGCATTTGGAAAGACAAGGACTGAAGAAGGCTTTGTACATTGGAGATCACATCTCACTGACTCGGTGGAATGTTTTGAGGAAGTGATGAAGATGATTGATGAGGGCAGGACAGTGGATGTTGTCTTTATGGAATTCAGTAAGAAAGCCAAAATGTACTACATGGTAGACTGGTTAGCAAGGTCAAACTGCCTGGGATCCAGGGAGAGCTCGCCATTTAGATCCAAAATTTTCTTGAATATTGGAGACAGGGCGTGACAGTGGGCATCTGTTCATTGGACGTGGAGACATGTGACCAGTGGTGTGCCACAAAGGTCAATAGTGAGACCACTGCCTCTTGTCACTTACACAAATCATTTGCATTTGAGTATATGAAGTATGTCAGTAAGGTTGTAGATAATACTAAATTTGGTGATGTAGTCGACAGTGAAAAATGATCTCTCAGAACACAGTGGAAACTTGGTTAGGTAAATCAAGGGATGGCAAATGGTGTTTAATTTGATAAATGTGAGGTGTTGCATTTTGGCAAGATAAATCAGGGCAAGACATGTAGGTAGGGTCCTGTAAAAAGTGGCCAATCAAAGAGAACTCCGTTGAAGTTATCGAATCCCTGCAGGGAGGAAACAAGCTATTCGGCCCATCGAGGCCACATCGACCCTCGAAACAGTATCCCACTGGATACACACCTACCCTATCCCTTTGAGCTTGCATTTCCCATGGCTAATGCACCTCGCCTTAACATCCCAGGGTACTTTGGGCAATTTAGCATGGCCAATTTACCCTTATCTATATATCTTTGTACTGTGGAAGGAAAACGTAACACCCGGAAGAAACTCATGCAGACACGGGAAGAATGTGCAAACACTACACGGGCAGTCATTCAACGAATTAAACCCAGATCGCAGTGTTGTGAGATAAGAATGTAAGCCACTGAGGTACTGTCTCACCTGGTGGTGCAGACTCTCAGTTTCTTGAAAGTGCTGTCACAGGTAGACAGCGCAGTGAAGAAGACACTTGGTGATCTTCCCTTTATTAGTACGTGCTTTGAGTCTATGCGCTTGCATGACATGTTGCATCTGTACAGGACATTGATTTGGTCACTTCTGTAATACTGCCTTTAATTCTAGTCTCCCTGCTGTAGGAAAGATGTTGTCAAACTTGAAAGGGTGCAGAAGAAATTTTAAAAACTTTGCGGGTTTTGAAGATTTTGAGCTACAGGGAGAGTTTGAATAGGTTGGTACAATTTCAAGTGTTGAGGCTGAGGGGTGACCTTAAAACGGTTTATAAAATCATGAGGGGCATAGATAAGTTAAACAGTCAACGTCTTTACCCTAGCATAGGCGAGTCGAAAATTACGGGACAAAGGTTTAAGGTGAGAGAGGAAAGATTTATAAAGGGAAATGAGACACAACACTTTCAAAGAGAGACTGCTGTGTTTATGGACTGAGCACCCAAAAGAGGTGGTGGAGGCAGACACGGTTACACCATTTAAAAGGCATTTGAATGGGCACATGTACGGGAAGGGTTTAGAGGGATATGGGCCAATTGCTGGCAAGGGGGGCAAGGGGGGCAAGATTAATTTAGGATATTTGGTCAGAATGGACGACTGGATTGAAAGGTCTTTTTCTGAGCTGTACATCACTGAGACTCTGTTGACTCTTGAGGAACAGGAAGAGGCTATTCCGGTTCTGAGTTCTGTCAATTACTTTGTTTGCTCAATTACCGAGAGTCAAATACAAAGATACATTATTCAGATTTTGATGGTATTTTACAGAAACAGCAGAAAGGCTTTTAGTCAAGAGAAGCTGTAAGGAATGTGAGCGGCCATTCAGTCCCTCAATTCCATTCCACAGGAGCAGCAGGTGAGCACAGAGCTATTGGAGCCTGTTAGTCAGTAGCAAGAGGAGGACATCTACTTTCACAAACTTGGGATCAGGAGGCAGGCACTCAGTTGCTCAAGACTGGGACAAGAACAGGAGGGAGTCACTCAACTGCTCGAGACTGGGACTCAGGGACAGGAGGCAGTCATTCAACTGTTCGAGACTGGGACACAGGGACAGGAGGAAGTCACTCAACTGCTCGAGACTGGGACACAGGAACAGGAGGCAGACACTCAACTGCTCAAGACTTGGACACAAGGAAGGAGGCAGCCATTCAACTGCTCGAGACTGGCACTGGGAAATCCGGATGTTGGTGAGGCCCCAGGATCCTGTTACGCAGGGACAGCAGGAGGTGACTCACTCCCCATCAGCTTTGGGCACTGGGAGAGAAGAGGAGTTTGCATGTTACAAACAGAAATATATGAATAAGTTGCATTCGTGGGTCCACACAATCCTGCCCCACCGTTCACTAAGACCACACCTGATCTGATTGCGATTCCGTCATTCCATTTTACGGAAACCCCCTCTCTGCAGCCTCTCCTCCATTTGTTGGTCACGTTGCAGACCCAGATGCTGTAACAACAGTCACCATCACTCATCCAGATGGTCAGGTCTAATCGGATGAGTCAGGATTTGAAGGGTCCAATCACAAGAATGAAAACACAAAATGCAGGCATTGCTAGCTGTTTAGTTGTCTCACATTCGCAATCCAACTCACATAACCAGCCCATCCATTGTACCTTCAGGATGAAGCACTGTGTGGATCCAGCTGGCGAACTGTTGAATGCAACCCAGCAATGTCCAGAGTAGAGCTCTGTGCAGCCCACACCAATGCTTGATCTATAATCCTGGGCTAAATGTCCAGCATGAAGAGCTGTGCAGACCGCACTGGTTCATTCATATATAACCCCAGGTTTTTGCATTGTTCGGTAACGCTGTGTTACATCACTGCCCAGTGTGGGGAAACTTGCAGCCAATGCTGCCAGTGACAGGATGTGCAGCTCCCATCTATTTACAGTTTTATATCTTCATTGTGCCTTGACAAGGGGTGCTGTGGGTGTGAAAATCACTGGGAGGGAGAAATGTAAATTGCAACAATAGTTTCGATTCAGGCACATATCACTCCGGTATTTAAAGATGAAACAACTGAGATAATGTCTAGTGAGCTTTTGTGGATGGTGCAAAGAGGTAAGAGGGGGATGGTGATGTTATAGTGGTTGCACTATACGCCTCCAAATAATCGATGGGAATTAGAGAAATAAACATGCAGGCAGGCTGGGGAGACCTGCAGGAGCAATAGGATTGTCATAATAGGTTATTTTAGTTATACTAACATAGACTGGGACTTCCAGAGGGTGAAGGACTTAGATGGAATGAAATTTTTAAAGTGCGTTCAGAAAAGTTTCCACAAGCAGCATATAGACGGTCCTGCTCGGGAAGGGACAAACTCGCCCTACTGTTGGGACATAGGACAGGATAGGTGACGTAGGTAAAGTGGGTGAGCATTTTGCGACTGGTGACTAGAATTGTATTAATTTTAAAATAGTCATGGGAGGGACAGAATTGATCCAGACAATCAAGTTCTAAATTGGAGTGATGCGAATTTCGTTGGAATTAGACAGGGACTTGCAAAGGTTAATTGGAGTAGCTTGTTTCCAGGCAAAAAGATCTCTGGTAAGTGGGAGGCCTTAAAAAGTGAGATAGCTTGAGTTCAAGGTCTATATGTTCTTGTGAGGGTGAAGGTAAAGTGAGGCAGGAAGAGAGAACCCTGAATCACAAGAGATGAGGCTCTGACCAGCTAAAAAAAGAGATGTGGCTCAGGTTCAGGTGGCTCGTACCAAGGGAATCCCTGGAGTGACCCAAGGGATACAGGAGTTTACTGAAGAAGGAAATCAGCCAGGTGAAAAGGGATTATGAGATAGCCTTGGCTGAACAGATTAGTGCGAATCCAAATTTAGTATAGTAAAGAAAAAGAACAACCAGAGAGCGAATAGGACGTCTTACAATCCAAAATGGGCTTGTTTGTGTAAAACCTCAAGAGATGGTTGAGTTCCTCATTTCCCTCTCTGTGTTTACCATGAAGAAATACACGATGACCTGTGACCTTTGGGAGGTTAGTTGTCATATCTTGGTACAGTCCATATCATAGTAGAGGTACTGATGGACCTATTAGAATGCACAAAGTCAGATAAGTCGCTTGGTCCTGACCAGATATATCTAAGAGCACTGCAAGAGGCGACAGAAGACAGTTCAGGGGCCAAGAACCCTGAAGACTGTACGTGAACAAATGTGCCCTTATTCAAGAAGGGCTGCAAAGAAAAAACATGGGAAATATAGACCAGTAAGCTTCACATCTGTGTTCCGTAAAACGTTTGAGAAGGTTCGGCGATATAAGATATGCATGTATTTGGAAATATAGAGTATGACTTGGAGCAGTCAGCATAGCTTTGTGCGTGGCAGATCATGCCTTACAAATTTTGTTAGAGTTTTTGAGGAAGTGACCAGGAAGGTTGACAAGGGCAGGGTGGTGGACATAGTCTATATGGATTTCAGTAAGGACTTTGATAAGGTTCCACATTGTAAGACGCTCTGGAAGCTTGGATCGAATGGACTCCAATGTAAACTGGCAAATTGGTGACTCAGTTGGCTTGACGTTATGAAGCAAATGGCTCTGGTGGAGGTATGCTTGTCTGACTGGAGGCCTGTGACTAGTGGAGTGCCTCAGGGGTCGGTGCTGGGCCCATTGCTGTTTGCTATCTATATCTATGATTGGACCAGAATGTACAACGCAAGTTTAGTAAGTTTGCAGATAACTGTAAATTAGGAGTCATCATATACAGTGAGAAACATTAGCAGAAATTGCAGCAGTACCTTAGTCAGCAGAGGAAGTGGGCTGGGGAATAGAAAATTGCGTCTTAAATAGATAAGTGTGATGTCTTGCATTTTGGAAAGTCAAATTCAGGAGTTTAATGATGAATGAGAAAATTTTAAGGAGTGTAGTGGAACAAAAGAACGTTCGAGATCAGGTGCATGGTTGTCTGAAATTTGAGTGGCAGATACACAGAACAGTGAAGAAGGTGTTGGCACACTGCTGAAAATGTGTTGCTGGAAAAGCGCAGCAGGTCAGGCAGCTTCCAAGGAGCAGGAGATTCGACGCTTCGGGCATAAGCCCTTGGCACACTGGCCTTCATCAGGGCATTGAGTATAGAAGTTGGGGCGTTATGTTGCCGTTGTACAGGATGTTGGTAAGGCTGCAGTTGGAGTATTGTGTTCAGTTTTGATCACCGTGCCCTAGAAAGGAAATTATTGAACAAAAAGGAATGTAGAACAAATTTATAAAGATGTTTCCTGGGTTAAAGGCTCTAAGTTATAGGCAGAGGTTGGACAAGTTAGAATTTATTTCTTTACAGCGTAGGAAACTGAGAGCTTTTTTAAATAGAAGTGTAACTCTGATAAAATCATGAGAGGCGTGCATGGGGTGAATACTTCAAATTATTTTCCCAAGGTTGGGGAATCAAGGACTAGAGGACATCCATTAATGTTTGGAAAGGATAAAAAATATTAAAAGGAAACTGAGGGGCAAATGTTTTACACAGAGTGTGGTGAGCATAAGGACTGAGCTGTCAGTGGAAGTGGTTGAGGTGGGTACAGTAACAACAATGAAAAGGCATTTGGGCAAATACACAGATAGAAAAGGATTAGAGGGATACAGAGCAAGGGCAGGGAAATGGGGTGAGTGTGGATGGACACTTTGATTGGCATAGACCAGCTGGGCCAAATTGTCAGTCATACTGGCAGTCTCGTGCAGTATGACTGGAAATGAGTGCGTTTTCGAGGGGAGGCAGGGTGGGGTGACTGAGAAAATATGTCATGGAAGGATATGTTCACATGTTTCAGAATGCTGAAATGAAGACATTTCGATAGTATCATGCAACACGGGTCAGTAGTTTGAAGAATTATGAGTGAATGGGATATTGCTGTGAGTTCAGGTGATGGAGAGTTTTGAATGAGCATTTGTTCTGCAGCTTTGTAACTGGGAGTGAGGACAGCAGATTCTTCGCCTCACTGGGCTGAATCTAACAAAAATCTGAAACTGACACCCGGAAGCGGCACGAACAAACCAATATAAATACCGGAAGAAACATCAAAGCAGCGCTTCACACGAGGCATCAACAGCACTGATGATGTTCCCTAGCCAGGGAACGAAACGTTTGCAGCAAAAACTTCCAGCTCGGCGAGCAGAACCACAACAAAAGTCTGTCTCAGTGACAATTTCATTGAGTGTGACAGAGGGGTTGTATGAACGAAGCCGAGCTAGTTTCCTGGTGCCATCTTACCAAATTCATCTCATTAACTATCCATCCCACTCCATAGTGTCCCTCTCATACAATGCCAGCCCAACTCTCCCACCCATGATGACTGGAGTTACTCACAGTCGCCTGGATGCCCCTGGATATTCTGTGATTCCTGGCAATGATGCCATCTCTGAAAGGCCAATTGGCACACGGCTGACCTTTCTCAGTTTGGAGCTGCCCTGCACAGTTTACACTGAGCTAAGGGGAAATTACACCACGGTTTGTCGACAGCAGCACGGAGGTCGTGGTGGATGGGCTAGTACAGAGGGGGACCATTCTCTTCCCAGAGGGATCACACCACCAGACGCACTGAGTCTGGTCTGACCACCCCACCCAGCTCAGCTCAGTATCTTCAGTCTGAAGAAATGCCCAGCAATACAGGACAAGCATCAATAACCTTGCCCCCTTTGTCAGGATAAGGGTCACCGTATTCTCTCTGCTCCGTCACACTCACTGTATATCTGTTACAGCACCTTCCCCTGAACAAGGCTCATGCTCCACCACTCTCACAACTGCATGCAGCACCTTCCCTCTCTTTCTCTCTTGCATTTGTAATGCCCTCCACACAGTCATAGAATATTCTGGAGAATGCCAATTATGGAATGTTCCATATAATGTTCCATCTTATTCCCAATTTCAGGAAAAACGGCTATGCCCCAGCGTGTAACACGTAAGAGGATGGAATAGAGATGTACATTTTTCAAATCTCACACAATTAAAATCCATCATGAGGCCATTCATTGCTTCAAATATGCACCAACATTCATTACGGTCGGTGGTGATTTGATGGTTTTCCCAGCTCCATGTCACAGGAGCTTTCATTCATTCAACCGCCAGCTTCCGGTTACCGAGCAGACGATTCTCAGACATTTTTTTTCCCCCGGGTTTCTTCCAGCATGCGTTCAGAAGGCATTTCCCATGGGGACGGAATCTCCGAACAATATATTTCATATGCTTTATAAATTCATGCAGCAGTCACAATGCTTTCAACAGACCAATCAAAAACATGCACTTATTTTATGGTTATCGATACCCAATCACAATTAGTATTCTGGTTATTTCACTTGTCTCGCCTTATTGTATTCAGCCAAAGATAGCTTCCAAACCCTTGTTTCGTTATAAAATACAATTTCTAGCAGAGAACGTTTTTATCCTCAGCCGTTATCATGACCGTTATCTCAAATATACCTTTTTCCTTGTCATGAATGTTTCTCTTGCCCTTTGTCTGTGACTGATTCTGTGTGTAACAGTTACATAGTCTCCCACTCAGTTGGCTGGGTGATTGGTTTGTGATGCAGAGGAAGGACACCAGCGCAGGTTCAATTCCCCACACTGACAGAGATTACCATGAAGGGGATGCTCTCTCAACCTCACCCCATCACCGGAAGTGTGGTGACCTTCAGCGTAAACCACCATGAGTGGTCTATCTAATGAGAGTTCTTTGGGACTCTATTCTATCAATGTTAGCATTTTAATTTTTGAAACAAAAATTTTTATTGAAGAAGAGATTTTTATTACTATAATAAACCAATAACAAAACAACTCAAATAACTGAACAAAATTACACCCACGTGCATGAATATACAAAACAAGTTAAAGTCTCTGAACGGACAGAAGAAAACCAATAATAAACAATAAATAATAAATAAATAATATGGCTCAGCATAAGAAACAATAGTTCTCGTTCTTCGAGAGCATTACACATCCATATGTTCATAAATCTTCATATTTGATTCATTAGACAATATCATCTTGGCTATATTAATGCCCTTATTACAGTGGTAGATAAGCCTGTATCGCGATAATCCAAAAAGGGTTGCCATATCTTATATAAATCTGCTTTTCGGTGCACCATACTGGTGAGAAAATCCAAAGGGATATTTCCTATGACGAGCTTACAACGACCCAACAGACCCGGGGGCTTTTCAGAAATCCAACACAACAGAATATTTGTCCTAGCACAGGAAGTATGGGGGAGATACTATACGAGTATTTTGCATCGGTATTTACTGTTGAAAAGGATATCGAAGACGTAAAATGTAGGGAAAGAGATGGTGACACCTTGCAAACTGTCTATATTACAGAGGAGAAAGTGTTGGATGTCTTGAAACGCGTCCCCAGAACCTGATGGTTGTACCCCAGAACTCTGTGGGAAGCTGAGAAGTGATTGCTGGGCCTCTTGCTGATATATTTGTAACATGGATAGTCACAGGTGAGGTGCTGGAAGGCAGGAGGTTGGCTAACGTGGCGCCACTGTTTAAGAAGGGCGGTTAGGACAAGCCAGGGAACTATAGAGCAGTGAGCCTGACCTCGGTGGTGGGCAAGTTGTTGGAGGGAATCCTGGGGGACAGGATGTACATGTATTTGGAAAGGCAAGGATTCATTAGGGATAATCAACATTGCTTTGTGCCTGAGAAGTCATGTCTCCCAAACTTGATTGCGTTTTGTGAGGAAGTAGCAAAGAGGACTGATAAGGGCAGAGGGGTAGAGTGACCAAATGGATTTCAGTAAGGGTTTTGATAAGATTCCCCATGGGAGACTGATTAGCAAGGTTAGATCTCATGGAGTACAGGGAAAACTAGCTATTTGGATACAGAACTGGCTCAAAGTTAGAAGACAGAGGGTGGTGGTGGAGGGGTGTTTTTCAGACTGGAGGCCTGTAACCAGTGCAGCGCCACAAGGATCGGTGCTGCATTCACTTCTTTTTGTCATTGACATAAATGATTTGGATGTGAGCATAAGAGGAACAGTTAGTAAGTTTGCAGATGACACAAAAATTAGAGCTGTGGTGGAGAGTGAAGAGGGTCACCTCAAATTTATTAAAATGCCAAAGGGCTGAGAAGTGGCAGATGAAATTTAATTCAGATAAATGCGAGGTGATGTATTTTGAGAAAGAAACTCTTAGCAGGACTTATACACTTAATAGTAAGGTCGCAGGAAGTGTTGCTGAACAAAGTGACCTTGGAATGAAGGTTCTTTGCTCCTTGAAAGTGGAGTCGTAGGTAGATAGGATATTGAAGAAGGGTTTGGTATGCTTTCCTTTATTGGTCAGAGTATTGAGTACAGGAGTTGGAAGATCATGTTGCGGCTGTACAGGACACTGGTTAGGTCACTGTTGGAATATTGCGTGCAATTCTGCTCTCCTTCCTATCGGAAAGGTGTTGTGAAACTTGAAAGGGTTCAGTAAAGATTTAAAGGATGTTGCCAGGGTTGGAGGATTTGAGCTATAGAGAAAAGCTGAACAGACTGGGACTGTTTTCCCTGGAGCGTCGGAGGCTGAGGGCTGGGGTCCAGGAGTCCAGAATGATAGGGTATAGGTTTAGGATGAGAGGGGAAAGATGTAATAGAGAACTACGGGGCAATCATTTCACACAGAGAGTTGTACATGTATGGAATCAACTGCCAGGAGATGTCGGGGAGTCTGATACAAGTGCAACATTTAAGAGGCATTTGGATGTGTATACGAATAGGAAGGGTTTGGAGGGTTATAGGCCGGGTGCTGGCAGGTGGGACTAGATTGGGTTGGGATATCTAGTCGGCATAAACGGGTTGGACCGAAGGGTCTGTTTCCATGCTGTATATCTCTATGACTCCATGACTATGACTTATATTAATCTCTGTTTTTGGTGCGCCATGCTGGTGAGAAAGTCCAAGGGGATATTCTCCATGATGAGCTTACAATGACCCAACAGACCCGGGGAGTTTTCAGACACCTAGCACAACAGAATATTTTTTCTAGCACAGAAAGTAAGGATGTATTTTTTTTCCCATGTGCATCTGCGTTAGATACTCTGGGCAGGCCCAGGAAAAGAGAAACCGGGTCCATCTCCAAATTGGTCTCCAAGACCCACTCTACCACACCCAACACAATGCTCCAATATATACGAAGCCTGCAGCAGGACCACATACAATGAGTAAGAGTGCCTGTAGTCATTCTGCATTTCGGATATGCTGAAAATACTCCCACTTTGAATCTTGAGAGAAAAACTCGATTCAGATAGAATCTATGAACAAGTTTCAACTGCACAGAATGGGTCCAATCCTTCGAGCATTTTCACAAATATCCTACCATGTCTCCGAAAAGATCTAAACCCCAACACTGTTGTACAGACGTCACGAAGATGAACAGTCTTGTCTGAGGGGACACTCACCAACAAATGATAAATGGTACTGACAGAGAGTGCATTCATTACAATAATCACCTGTTTCTCTGTATCGGATCGATAAGTGTCTGTTAAAATTGTGTTTTTTTAATCAAATCGCTAATCTGGAAAAGAAAACAGAAGAAGTCTCTACTAGGTAATCCATACTTAAGAGTTATTTGATCAAACGATATCATTGTTTCTCCCTCAAGTAACATATCGTAGTTCAGTGGTTTGAACTGCTGGCTCACAGCAGCAGAGTCACGGGGTTGGTTCCACCTTGGGTGACTGGCTGTCTGGAGTTAGTATATTCTCAACTGTGTCTGTGTAGGTTTCCTCCCACAGTCACAAACATGTGCAGGTTAGATGACTTAGCAATTGCTAAATCACTCATAATGTTCCAAGATCTGTAAGTTGGGGCATTAGTAAGGGTTAATATAGAATGGTAGGGAAATGGGTCTGAGTGGATTACTCTTCAGAGGGTCGACGTGCACTTGCTGGGCCTAAGGCCCTGTATCCACACTGTAGGGATTCTACAAATTCTAAATCACCCAAGCAAAATACTCCCCTCGCTGCCCACAGTTTACACCTGGAATACATTATCCCCGGTTGACAACCCGGTATACCAATTAAAGAGGTAAGAAACATGGTTTTGGCTGCATTGCCCTCAATCTGACGCAATGTCATTCAAGTTATAACAGTATTAATAATCATTAGTTTATGACAATACTCCATAAATGTGGTCATTTTATCGAAGAACAACAGACTAATAAGGGTTCACTTTTTCTAAGAGAGCTCAATGTTTAGCCATATTGATGCCGAGAACTCAGCGGCCCAGTCACTAATGTACGATGAAAAAAAACTTAATTGATTGCTTTTAATCGGGGTGATCAACTCCCCATAACCTCTGGGGCAGTTGCAATTTTGTTAGCTTGATAAAGAATCGCTTATGGTGCCAAGTCAAAGTGCTAAACCAGCCATTATGTTTCCGAAATATCTATTGGGAAACATCAAAGAAAGCATTCGCCCGGGGTGTAGGAAATGAGGAAGGACATTCATTTTAATAACAGCTATCTGACCTAGCCAGGATATTGAAAATGCCTCCCATCTTTGAAGGTCTTGTTTAATTTTGTCAAACAAATGTACATAGTTCACGTTAAATAAATGATCAAAGACGGATGTAATGAATATACTGAAATAGGGAATTCACCCCAGTGACCATTTAAAAGGAAACCAGGATTTGGCCTCAGTATCAGGTATTTCCCTAAGACCTCCCATAGGCATGGACTCCAACTTTGTAAAATTAATCTTATCTTCTGGAAAGGCAACAAGTGAATTATTGCATTGCAGCACATGGACTACCACAATTTCAGGATTTGAGAAAAAGACCCTCATCTGCATACAATGTAATCTTACGTAACTTCTATCCCACTTCTGGGGCAGATATGTTGGCATCCCTACGGATGGCCTCCTCCAGTGGCTCAATCACCAACGTAACCAACAATGGTGAAAGGTGTCAACCATGACGGCTGCCTGGAGAAATATTAATATTACTGGTTGGCATACAATTAGTGAGAACCGCAGCCAGAGGATCACGGTAAAGGACCCTCACCAATTGATGAAAACTTTGCGTAGACCAAACCATTCTAATGTACAGAAGAGATCCGGCCACTCAACCCAATCAAATGCCTTCTCTCATCTAAAGGTATCAATAATCCCTGGACAGATTGTTGTTGAGACTCATGGATCGTATTGGGTAAACTCTTCACATTGTAGGAAGATCTGCTGCCCTTTATAAAGCCTGTTTGGTCCTCTTTGTAAACGGAAGGCAGCAAAGTTTCCAGCCTGAATGCACGGGTCTCAGACAGGATTTTGAAACCAACATTTAAAAGTGAGTTTGGCGAGTAAGAAGCATAATCCTCCAGGGACTTCCTTTCTTTAGCATCAGAGAGGTATGAGCCTCTCTTAAGGATGGAGGGAGGGGTTCGTGACTGTATGAGTGACGGAACATGTTAAACATCAGCCCTGACAAAAGGTTTGTAAATTATTTATAAAATTCACTAGGAAATCCGTCAGGGACTTGCACCTTTACAATTTGAAGCTGCTTCACACCCTCCTGCACTGACAATGGTGCATTAAGACACACCACTTATTCAGGGGTTACTCCTGGAAGACCCAGGTTCTTGAAAAAATGACTCCATCTTAATCCATCTATCCTCAAAATGTTCAGTCTGAAATAATTCGGTGAAAAATCTCAGACAGGAGGCATTAATCGTTTTGGAATCGAAGGTCAGGATCCCAGTCCCTTCCCTAATTGAGGTAATGGCTTGAGAGGAGCGCTCGTTTTCCTGGCAAGATAAGCTAAATACTTGCCTGGCTTATCACCAAGTTCAAACAGCCTTTGTTTTGCAAAAGTAAATTCCTTCTTGGCTGTCTTTGGGAGTGTGGAATTCGCTGTAGACCGAAGCGTTGTGATCCTCTACATCTTAGCTACTGGGGGTCAATCACAGTATGCCCTCTCAGCTGCCCTCAGCTGTGCCTCAAGCCAGTGTTCCTGCTCCCCCTTCTGCTACATCCTAAGGAATAATTGTTCCCTTGGCATAAGCCTTAGCAATTTCTCACAGAATGGATGTGTTACTGGTTGAATCCGAATTAATGGCTAAGAAAGATTTGAATTAATTACAGAAATACTCAATGAACAGAACTAGCCTTAAGAATAAAGGGATACATTCGCCAGTGTCTCGAATCTGTTATATTTCCCTGATCTCAATCAATAAGTATGGCCAGAAATGGTAAAATCCCAATTATGCAGGATGCCACCAAATCTGTTGCAGGAATGCGGAAGATATCAAACGTCGTGTGGCATTTTTGCGGGTTAAAGAAGATAATAAAAGCCCTACTTGTGAGGTAGATATGCCTCCAGACATTCACCAGCTCTAGTTCTGCGCACAAATCTACCAATTGGTTACATTATAACGAGGGTATTGAGGGACATTTGGACATTCTGTCCACCGTGGGGTGCATAAGAAAGTTGAAATCTCCTTCTACGATAATGTGCCATGATGCAAGAATTTGGAAAATGCATCTACCAGGATCTTAAGAGAGTGTGCCGGGGGTGGGGGTGGGGGTGGTGGTGGGGTTGAGGTGGCGCAATTACTATTCAAAATACTGGATATTTGCCATAGTTCAAGGCATGGGAATTATGATCCTCCCGTGAGTGTCAAATACAATCTAGTAATTTAAATGGAATATTCTTCTTATCCAGTATGGCTTCTCCCCTACTCCGAGTACTAAAAGACGAAACAAAACCCGTTCATACGCGTCCTGCTGTAACGTCAAATGTTCCTTGTCATCAAAGTGCACCTCCTGCAATACGACAACATCCACCCTCTCTGTTTTAAGATTAGAAAGTAATTTTTTTTCTCATGACTGGCCAATGGCTCCACTTAATGTTCCGGGTACACCATTTAAGCACATCATTATCCAGAACACACTGTACCAACATTTGAACTCGAGAGGGGAAGAACTCGAATTACTGATCATTAATAAACAAAATCTCATAGAGCTTAAAAACTACACAATCTAAAACTACTACAACTGACAAGCTCTGAAAACGTTCCAAAACTAAACATAATAAAACAAAAAAACTAAACAAAATTGATCAGGGAATTTAACATGTCCACAAAGTTTTTTCTTTCTCTGCAGAGTCAGACGAGTTCATGGATCCATTAAATGCAATACGGAGAACCGTTGGGTACCAGAGGGAATACTGAATCCCGAGTTCCCTTACTCTTCTCTTGAAAGGTGTTAAGCTTGGAAGCAGGTGAGCACTTTGGTGATAGCGATCATAATTCAGTCATAGCAAGGGATAGGTGTAAACGACTGGGCAACAGTTAAAGCTGGGGGAAACACAATTACGATGCGATTCGGCACGATTTAGGAAGCACAGGAGGGAGAAGGAAACTGAAGGGGATAGGCACATTAGAAATGTGGAGCTTATTCATGGAAAAGCTACGGTGTGTCCTAGATAAGTATGTACCGATCAGGCAGGGAGGAAGCTGTAAGGTGTGGGAACCATGGTTTACGAAGGAAATTGAGTCTCTGGTCAAGAGGGAGAAGGAGGCTTACGTTAGGATGAGATGTGAAGGCTCAGTTAAGGCGTTTGAGGGTTACAAGGTAGCCAGGAAAGACCTAAAGGGAGAGCTCAGAAGAGCCAGGAGAAGACATGCGAAGTTGTTGCCGGATAGAATCAGGGTAAACCCTCAGGCTTTCGATAGGTATTTAAGGAATAAAAGAATGACGAAAGTAAGATTAGGGCCAATCAAGGATAATAGTGGGAAGCTGTGAGTTGAGTCAAAGGACATAGGGGAAGCACTAAATGAATATTTTTCAACAATATTCACCCTAGAAAATGACAATGTTGTCGAGGAGATTACTGAGATTCAGGCGACTAGAATAGTTGGGATTGAGGTTCACAAGGAGGAGGTATTAGAAATACTGCAGAGTGTGAAAGGGGATAAGTCCACTGGGCCAGATGGGATTGATCCAAGGATCCTTTGTAAAACCAGGGAGGAGATTGCCGAGCCTTTGGCATTGATCCTTAAATTGTCATTGTCTACAGAAATAGTGCCGGAAGACTGGAGGATGGGAAATGTGCTTCCCCTGTTCAAGAAGGTCAGTACAGAAAATTCTGGTAATTATAGACCAGTGAGCCTTACTTCAGTTGTTGGTAATGTGTTGGAAAAGGTTATAAGAGATAGGATTTATAATCATCTAGTAAATAATAAATTGATTAAGGATAGTCAGAGCTGAAAATGTGTTGCTGGTTAAAACGCAGCAGGTCAGGCAGCATCCAAGGAACAGGGAATTCGACGTTTCGGGCATAAGCCCTTCATCCCTGTTCCTTGGATGCTGCCTGACCTGCTGCGTTTTAACCAGCAACACATTTTCAGCTCTGATCTCCAGCATCTGCAGACCTCACTTTTTACATTAAGGATAGTCAGCACGGTTTTGTGAAGAGTAGATCGTGCCCCACAAACCTTATTGACTTCTTTGAGAAGGTGACCAAACAGGTAGATGAGAGTAAACTGGTTGATGTGGTGTCAATGGATTTCAGCAAGGCGATCGTTAAGGTTCACCACAGTCGGCTATTTCGCAAAATGCAGAGTAATGGGATTGTGGGAGATATAGCAGTTCTGAACAGTAATTAGCTTGCTGAAAGATGTCAGAGAGTCCTGGTTGATGGGAAATGTTCATCCTGGAGTTCAGTTAGTAGTGGGTTGGTATTGGGTCCACTGCTGTGTGTCATTTTCATAAACGACATGGATGAGGGTGTAGAAGGGTGGTTTAGTAAATTTGCGGACGACATTAAGGTCGGTGGAGTTGTGGATAGTAACTAAGGATTTGATAGGTTACAGAGAGACATAGATACGCTGCAGAGCTGGGCTGAGAGGTGGCAACTGGAGTTTAATGCGGACAAGTGTGTGGTGATTCACCTTGGTCGGAGTAACCAGTATGCAAAGTACTGGGCTAATGGTAAGTTTCTTGGTCGTGTAGATGAGCAGTGAGATCTCGGTGTTCAGGTTACACAGATCCTTGAAAGTTGCACCCAGGTTGACAGGATTGTTAAGAAGGCATACAGTGTTTTAGCTTTTATTAATAGACCGATCAAGTTCCAGAACCATGAAGTTATGCTACAGCTGTACAAATCTCTAGTGCGGCCTCACTTGGAGTATTGTGTACAGTTTTGGTCACCACACTATAAGAAGGATGTGGAAGCTTTGGAAGGGGTGCAGAGGAGATTTACTACGATGTTGCTTGGTATGGAGGAAAGGTCTGACGAGGAAAGGCTGAGGGAGTTGAAGCTGTTTTCGTTCGAGAGCAGAAGGTTGAGAGATAACTTAATGGAGACATATAAGATAATCAGAGGGTTAGATAGAGTGAGCCTTTGTACAAGAATGGTGATTGGCTAGCGCGAGGGGGCATATCTTTAAATTGAGGGGTGATAGATATAGGGCAGACGTCAGAGGTCGTTTCTTTACTCAGAGAGTAGTAAAGATATGTAATGCTTTGCTTCCAACAAGAGTAGATTCGCCAACTTTAAGTACATTTAGGTCGTCATTGGACAGGCATATGGACGTACATGAAATAGTTAGATGGGCTTCAGATTGGTATGACAGGTCGGAGCAACATCGAGGGCTGTAATGTTTTATGTTCTATATCATCAAACGATTTTTCTTTTCTGAATCAACGCCGCTGAAAAGTCTCAAAAGGACATAATCCTGTAGCCTGTGAATTAAAGCCATTGGATCTTTCTGCTGGGTTCTGGAAGCTTCCATTATTCTTTGTTTATCCCCATAACTATGTAACAGCACGAGGACAGGGCGAGAACGGTGGTCTGAGCCTGGCTTGTGCACCGTAACCAGATGAACTGTATCAGTCTTCATCCGTCCCTCTTCAGTTTCGAAGTGAAGGAATCGCTGCAGCCAAGTTCTCAAAAAATACTCACTGGTTGACCACCTGCTGTCTGGGCCAGCAGACCGACGATGTGAATGTTCTTCATCCTGCCCCTGTTCTCAAAGTTGTCATCATGTTCAGTTAAGATACAGGACTATTTTTCTGGATGTTCTGGAGCAGTGTGATTTTGCACCGCTGTCTAAATTTTCCCCTGCACTGCAAATTGCTGCCCATCCTTTAATAAACCTTGACTCTGTTGTTCCTTATGAATCGCATGTCTGTGCCTCAAAAATATTCAATACCTCTGCCTCCAATGCTCTGCGGGGAAGAGAGTTCCAAATACTCTCACCACTGAGAATACAAAAGTTAACCTCAAGTGTATGTGAGATTATTTTTGTCTCCTTACCTGAGAAAGGATATAATTAATTTGGAAGCAGTTCGGAGATGTTTCACTGCATGTATTCCAGGGATGAGAGTCTTACATTATGAAGGCTTTAACAGTTTACTCTTGGAATGAGAAGTGATCTTATTGAAACATACAAAACCTAGAGGAGAGTGGATCAGATAGATACCACTGGGTGTTTGTATAGTCCAAACTTCTTGTCATTTTTATATAATCTCTAGAGTGTGCAAGCAAGACATTCCATCTATCATGTCCACATTAACCCGAGGAACTGGGTCCCCGGACCTGCCACCATACTCTATCCAGGCAACCCTGCATTTCCGGTCACTAACATATCTAACCTACACACTATGGGCACTATTGGCAATTTAGCATGGCTAATACATTCTAAGCTGCATATCTTTGGACTGTGGGAGGAAACTGGAGCACTGGGAAGAAACCCACAAAGACATGGGTAGAATGTTCAAAGTCCACATAGAGGGTTGCCCGAGGTTGGAAAAACCTTGGGGATGGGGGTAGCAGTGCTAACCTCACATCTACCCTGTGCATCGGTTAGTTATATTAGTTTCTTGTGGCTGACTAAAGAAATCTGCCTGACTTGTTCCTGTCACTGAACCTCACCCAGTCTGAAAACTTTATCATCAGACCTATCACCAACCTGGTTCCATTTACAATTTGTTGTGAGCCATGGAGGAGTGGGACAAGAAAAGGAAGGAGTGACACCCTCCAACCTCAGTCAGAGTAGGAATTAGGAGAAATTCACAAAGTGGTATTTCATTCCAGTGGGAATTCTCTTTCTCAGAAGTTTGTGATGGCCAGATATATATATTATACCGAGGCTGGGTTTGTCTGATTGTCTACAGACAGGTGACTCAGGGATAATGGTGCATGGAGAACAAAGTGCAACTGGGACGACAATGAGATGAGCCACGACCTTACTTACTGGTGGAGTATTGCCAAAGCGCCGAATGGCCCCCTCGTGTCCCTCAGCCCTATGTTCTGATGTTTCATTCAGCCCTTCCAACCTTTTACACAGGGGCAGATCGAGGCCACTCCGACGGTTAGGTGCAGTTGCAGAAATGTACTGGGAAAATCTAGGCTTGGCCAGAAAGTGCCTCCACCACCCCCAATCACTGTTTCCATGCTTCCCCTCACTAACGTCTGCTCCAGTTGTGCGACATATTGCTGCCCCAGATATGCTGGGATATGCTGGGAATACAGACCCATCCCCCACCCAGGATTAAAACAACAAATCCTCTGCTCTCCCTGAATGCAACATTTTACAACACGATTTCCAGGAAAATAACCTGTTAATTTCCAAAAGCAGAGCGTGTGGAATTAATAAATAGAAACAGAAGTAGGTCAATCGGTCCCTCAAGCTTACCCTGTCATTTAATAAGAATATGGCTGATCTACTCCAGGGCTCAGCTCCACTTTCTTGTCGACTCCTTGTGTCCCTCCACACCTCTCTGGGTCAGGGAATTCGAGACATTTACTACCTTCTGAGAGAAGACATCGGTTTGCATCTCAGATTGAAACCGATGTTCCTTATTCTGTATCTATATCCTCGAGTTCGACACTTTGGCCAAGAATGGAAACAACTTCTCAACATCTACCTTCCCAAGCCCCTGCTGTGTCTTGTACGTTTCAGCAGTATCACTCCTCATTCATGTAAACCCCAATGAATGATCGCCTCACCATTTTAGAGATTCTCAATAAATAAACCTTTTCATCGCAGGAAAATGCGGCACGGTGGCACAGTGGTTAGCACTGCTGCCTCACAGCGCCTGAGACCTGGGTTCAATTCCTGACTCAGGTGACTGACTGTGTGGAGTTTGCATGTTCTCCCGTGTCTGCGTGGGTTTCCTCCGGGTGCTCCAGTTTCCTCCCACAGACCAAAGATGTGCGGGTTAGGTGAATTGGCCATGCTAAATTGCCCGTAGTGTTAGGTAGGGGTAAATGTAGGGGTATGGGTGGATTTGCGCTTCGGCAGGTCGGTGTGGACTTGTTGGGCCAAAGGGCCTGTTTCCACACTGTAAGTCTAATCTAATCTAATCTAATGTACCAACCTAGTTACTTGCTGCATCAGCATGCTGATGTTATGTTTCATACACAGGAATACTCCAATCCCTTTGTACTGCTCCTTTTCTGGAAGTCCTCTCCATTAAATAACAGCCTGCCTTTTGGTTCTCAGTGTCATCCTCAAACTCGGATGTATATTGCACTCAGCTCTCTCCTTCAGGCTATCATTATAGATTGTAAATAACTGATGCCATCGGACTGATATTTGTGGTCCTCCAGCAGATACATCTTTATCACAACGATACATTAATCCTGACTCTCCGATTTATGTGTTAACCAATCATCATCCCATGTTAATTCAGTATCCGACGCCCTAGAGCTTCTGTTTTCTGTAAGAACTTTTATTTTGTAATACCTTGTGGAAAATCTCTGGAAAGTTCTGTGTTGACCAGATCCCCTTTATCAAGTCCACTTGTTACATTCTCAGGCATCTCCAGAAATACTGTGTATGATTTACAGGGTAAAATATAATTTCCCTTTCACAAACCCACACTGACTCTACGTGAAGCTGTTCTAAATGTCCACGCTGTGCAAGTTTTCCAAACTATACTAGTCCCATCTGCTTTCATTTGGCTCATATGCCTCTAAGTCTTTCCCAGTCATATGTTTCCCAAATGAGTTTTAAATGTTGCAGCTGTACTTGCACCTCCCACTCTTCCCCTGGCAGCCCATTCCATACCTACACCACACTCTGTGTAGAAACGTTGCCCCTTCTTCCCTTTTAAATCTTCCCTCTTACACCTTAAACCTATTCCCTCTATGCTTGAACTCCCCCAGCCCGTGGAAAAGATCTTGGCTATGCACCCTATCCATTCCTCTCATGATTTTCTAAGTTTCTACAATGTAGGCCTCAACCTTCCATACTTCATCTGATACTAACTTCAAGAACAAGCATTTAAAGATAAGCACTGCAAATTTGAAAATATCTTCAACATGACAGGTAACCAATGCTCAGCCCAAACTTCATACTGTTATTTGTTTTTCTCCATGTTACAATACTAAGGCAACATGAAACGCTTACGAGTGCCAATAAGAAGTTAAGCATCTGAATTCCTTTGTCTGAAGGGTGTGATAATCACGACAGTGAAAACGTATCCGTGGCCAGATCTATATAATACCACATGGTCAGCATTCTCCCTCCTGGCCTCCCTCTGACCGTGTGTGGTCGTGTCTTCTTTTTCTGGCATTCAATAGAGAGAACCCCTTTCCCCCATTCACACCATAATTTAAACCCGTTTTGCAGAATCTTTTCATTCACCACTGCTAAAAGCCCGTTTATCTTTTGCCACACCCTCTTTTCCCTGCCACCCATCTCCCACTTCTGGCAAAGGGTTAAAAGACCATTTTGCAATTGTATTCAGTTCTGCAGAAGTGTCACAATGGACTGGAAATGCTAACTCTGTTTCTCTGTCTCTGCAGATGCTGACAGACCTTCTGAGTTTCTCCAGAAATGAATAGGCACAGAACAAATTTTCAGTTAAACAATTTAGTGGGCGGCACGGAGTCCCCGTGGTTAGCGCTGCTGCCTCACAGTGCCAGAGACCCGAGTTCAATTCCCACCTCAGCCGACTGATTGTGGAATTGGCACATTCTCCCCGTGTCTGCGTGGGTTTCCTCCGGGTGCTCCGGTTTCCTCCCACAGTCCAAAGATGTGCATGTTAGGTGAATGCTAACTTGCCCGTAGTGTTAGGTGAAGGGGTAAGTGTGGGTGGATTGCGTGTGGGTCGGTGTGGATTTGTTGGGCCGAAGGGACTGTTTTCACACTGTAGGTAATCTAATCAAATAACTATGGATACTGGAAATAAGAGTATAAAAAATGCTGGAGATATTGGAACCTTTATAGATGGTTCACTGGACCTGAAAGTTTAACTCTGCAGTCACTCCTGCAAATGCTCCAACATCTTTAGCAATTTCTGTTTTTGAACAATTTCCAATGACGTATGTCAAAGATGCTCAAACATCTTGTCCAACATGGAGCACCGTACACTGGGAACTGAACAATAACGCATGTTGCAGAAGTTCGTTGATTATGAAGTTGCATAAGTTTGGCATCACTGACACTACGAAGCTCTGAATCATGGTCATGGAGAAAAACAGAGGGAAACACGTTCACTTCTAACACAGAACATGGCATTATGGAAAGGAGAAGATTCAGATTAGTACCTTAAATGGATTGAGTTTATGTAACAATTTGGAGGTGTGGCACCAAGGAAAGATTTCCATCAGAATGAGAATATGAAAATGGAAGTATTTCTGCATCAGAAACCAGAGTAGGTCACTGAGTACAGGGCTGATGGGTGAATGGTCTCAGTGTTGAATTGAATAGAATTGAATTGTAAATATTGAGGCTTAAACCGGGTTATCATCTGATGATGGAGATCACAGCAGCAGAAGAAGCAGAATTGTTTTCAATGACAATCTGTAACTTTTTCCCCTGGATAATCCATCAGTCCACCATTATCATCAAGCCAATCCATGGTTCAGTGACGAGTGTGGGTGAACATGCCAGGGTCGGAATCACGTGCAACTAAACCTGATGACAACCCATTAATGCGACCATATTTGACTGGTTACACTCCAAACAGCAGAACGAACATCTGATACAGAGGGAGAAATGATCCCAAGATTAACAAATCAGATTTAAGCTCTGTCAGCCTGTCAAATCCATGCATGAATGTCGATGGACCATTAAACAACTTACTGGAAGAGAGGACTCCACAAATATCCACACCATAAATAATACAACAGCCCTGTACGTCAGTGTAAAAGATGCAGTATGTGCACTGTCCTTAGCCAGAAGTGTTGAGTTGATGATCCACCTCACCCTCGTCATGATGCCCAAAGAATCACAGATGACAGTCTACAACCAATTCAATTCACTGCATGTGACATGAAAAAAGCAGCTGGACACTGTCGATACGAAAACGGCAGTGGACCCTGACCCCATTCCTGCAATAGGACTGAAGACCTGTGCTGCACAACAAGCCGAGTCCCTGGGGAAGCTGTTTCATTCTAGCTCCAACTCTGTCATCTCCCTGGCAATGTGGAAAATTACTCAGCTATGTCCAATCCGCTAAGAGGAGGATTACTGCAATCTGATTATTTACTAGTCCTTCAGTCCCATCACGACAGTTAAATTGGTGGGAGTTCTTCTTGACAGAGCCGTCAAGCAGCACAGAAATAATCTCCTCAGTATGCTTTCCGACAGGTCCCCATGTGGAAATAGTGCTGTTGTGGAAGTGTCACCGGATTACTAATCCAGATCAGGCTGATGCTCTGGCATCGGGTGGAAATTAAAAACAATTAACAAAATATCAAGACCTAAAATCTGGTCTCAGTAATAGTGATCTTGTGTTCAATATCACTTGGAAACATCGATCTCCTTCCCCAGTGTACTTTCAGGAAGTGAATCTCCCGTGCTTTCCCGGTCTGACCTAAAAGTGACTCCAGGCACACAGACATGAGATAAACTCTTCAATGGTCTCTGAATCGGCCAAGCAAGACACTTAATTATATCAAATTGCACTGAGGTCTTAAAGGATACACCCGTAGCAAACACCAGGCCCTAGCCTCGTTATTAGAAAAGGGAACAGTAAACACAATCCTGTCGATCCTGCAGAGACCTCCTTCCTAACAGCTGAGAGTTTGTGATAACATTTGCAGAGCTTTCCCACACACTGCACACTGTGTCAGGAGTAGGTCATACAACACATTGAACTTTTCCTGTGCTATTAATGGCCAAACATCTCCTCAGTTCAGTTTTCCCCATAAAATATTTATATCTCTTAATATGTTTAAACGTTGTGAAATATAAAATGAGAACAGCTGTAGTGCCTTCATCCCATCAGTTTTGCTCCTCCATTCAATATACAGGCAGTTCTCGGATAACACGTGTTGATTAAATACAATTTGGCTGCAATGTGATTAGTGAATCTTTTTTCTATAAAGTGAAATCCCGTTCACTGTGACGCGATTCCTTGCCTGGAACCAGCTGAAGAGCAAAACCCTGCCTCAGGATCCTCTCTCTGCAAAATGGACAAACAATGTTTTCAGCTAAAACAGGAATGCAATGTGCTCAGGAAGCCTTGAAACTGAGGCTGAAACTGGAAATTGTAGACTACATTTAGAAAGAAATTTATTTCAAACTGTGAAGAGAATCTTGAGGAGACCTGGAATTCCCCATCGGCATCACGTGGTCAGTCAACGGCCACGTCCTTTCTGGTGAAAGGTACAGTACTCCAGTGAGTGACTGTAGTGTGAAAGTTACATTTACAGCACTGTTCCATTACAACATGTGATTTAAAGATTTATTTAGACTGTCCTAGCGTATGTGTTAGACCAAATTTAATTTTTGGTTTTTACTGATATTTTTTGGGGATTCGCCTCTGACCCTCTTTTTTCCATAGACCCCATTATTAATATTGCACGATTATGGATAACACAGTTTTGCACAGAAACGCAGCTACCGTGTTATTGGAGAACAACCTGGACTGATAGCTGATCTGCTATCTTCACACCGTACTCCTGCTCTCTGTCTATCCATTTAATTTCCAGAAATCTTTATTTATATTCAGTGCCATGCCTTCCACAACGTGATCTGGGAGAGAGTACCCCTGGTTCGCCAGTCTCAGAGTGCAGACATTTATTCTCACCTCAATGCAAAGTGGCCTGCCTGTACCTGATACTGTGGACCCTTGCTTTAGACATCCGAGCCAGGGGAATAACCATCCCTGCTTCCAATCTGTCTCGCCCAATCCGAGTGTTATATATTTCACTGAGAGCTCCACTCATTTTCCTACACTGCATGGAACACAAAACAGTCCCCCCGAACTCTGATCCCACAAGTCTGTCAACCCAGAGATCAGTCTGGTCATCCTTTACTGCTCTCTCTGTCTCAATGTCAGGTTTGTCCTCTATTAGGAACAGAGACCATAACTGCACACAATGCAGCACGATGTTCTAGATGGTGTCTTACCAAGGCCCTGTAGAGCTGCAGTAAGATACTCTTACTCCTGTACTCAAATCCCCCTGAAATGAAGGTGAATTCACCATTTATCGTCCTACCTGCTTACTGATCCTGAAATAATACTTCCAGTGACTGGTGTAAAGGGAGATCCACATTCCTTTCAATGTTACGGGTCCCCATTTGCTGGGTCTATATACATTGGTCAGCGTGTCAATGCAATTCCCAGTTTTGACTCATGGCTTCAGAACTCACTGCCTGACGTGGACTTGGAGGGCTGCACAGAAATAAACAAAAATGCAGCCTAAGTTCCTTTATAGAGCAACATTTTTCAAACACTCCCTTTTCAAATGATAGTCTGCCATTCTATTGTTCCCATCAAAGTACGCAGCATCCCATCTCTCCCCTTGCTCTCCATTCGCCACGCATTTGCCCAGTCACTGCACTTGTCTCAGTCACCTTGGAGCTTTCTTACGTCCTCCTCACCCACTCACATGCTGACATTGTTTAGTTTTGTCAGCAAACTTGGGAATATTGCGTTTGAGACACTCAACCAAACATATGATGTGTATTGGTAATAGCTTGCTTCCAAACCACGATCCTTGCTATATACTCCTAGCCTTCCATAAAAAAAACTTTGTTTTATTCCTACTCACTGTTTGCTGCCAGCTCTGTCCTTCGAGAACCATGTCCGTGTATTAGCTCCAGTCCCACACGATTCGAATTTGCACAATAGGCGTGGGGCTTTATCAAAAATTTTTCTGAAATTCCACTCGTTTTGCACGGATAGCTTCCACATAATTTTGCTAAAAACCACTTTCTCAAATATGATTCCCATTTCACAAATCTCTGCTGACTTTGTCTATGTCCATTAATTTCACCGATACTTTCTCTGAACTGTTTAGTTGATAATTTAATTCTATTCCTTCTTTCTCACCAGACTAAAGTTCCTTCGTATTGCGAGGAAGTTTTCTTTTTTGTTTTGCTTTCTTCTGTGAAGGCATAACTGTAGTATTTGCACCTTAGTTCTGCTATTTCCCGGTCCTCAATTATCTGGTGTCAAACTGTAGGAAAGCGGTACATTTTTTCCCTTAATTGTGTCATTGAAATATTTTCAGAAAATATTACAAGTTCTGTCTTATAAACTTTGTTAAGGTATTCTTCAGAAACCTAACAATTCCTATTTTAAGGTACTCAGTGATTGGCCATCCACAGTCATACTGAAGCAAAGAATCTCTACTATCAGAAATACAACACGGTCTACATTGGACCCACTTTCTGACACAAAAACCGTAGCAGTGAATCTTAAGGCATTTCAAGTGCACTAGCGTGTATTTTCTAATCGTTTTGAGGTTACCATGACAACTCGCCTCTTAAGAAAAGCATTTGAGACCCTAACACAACCTGGGTGAAAAGCAATCCTCAAATCCCCACTGAACTGCAAACCTTTCACTTTAGAAGTGTACCCTTTGAGTGAAAGGAACAGCTGCTGACCATCCACACTGTCCATGCTCCTCGTAATCCTATCCGTCTGAATCACATACCCCTTAGCCTCCTCTCCTCCAAACTAAACAACTCAAGCTTATTCAGCCTCTCTCAATAGCTGATATGTTCCATCCCAGGGAACATCCGAGTGAATCTCCTTTGCACACCCTCCAGAGCAGGCAAATACTTCCTGTAATGTGATTCCCAGAACTACACACAGTATTCCATCTTGGCTTTACCAAAGTTCCGCATAGCTCTTATAATCTGTGCCTCAGTGAATCAAGGTTATGTTTAGAGTCCCCTATGCTTTCCCAAATTGTGTATTAACCTGTCCATCACATTCAGGAATGTGTGGAGAAGCACCCTCTGACCTTCCTAGTGTGATGCCATTCATTGAGCACTCCCCTGTCTGGTTCCTTCTTCCAAAGTCCATCACCTCATATTTCTCAGGGTTACATTCCATCTGCCATTGATCTTCCAAGCTGACCATTCCATCTGTATCTTCCCGGAACTTAAGGCCTTCCCCCTCGCTGCCAACCAAGCGGCCAATCTGCGTATCAAACACAAACTTATTTATCACACACCCCACCCCTCGTCCATATTCACAGCTACATCATTTAAGAATACCAGAAATAATAAAGTTGAAAATCACATAACATCAGCTTACAGTCCAACAGGTTTATTCCGAGGCACTGGCTTTCGAAACGCTACTTATTGTAATTGTGCGCTTTGATGAAGAAGCAACACTTTGAAAGGTAGTGCCGCCGAATAAACCTGTTGGACTATAATGTGGTGTTATGCGATTTTTAGCATTGTCCACCCGGTCCAACACCAGCACCTCCGAATCACAAACAATAAGGGACACAGCACTGAATCCTGTGGTATACCATTGGACACTGGTCTCCAGTCACACAAGCAACCTTCTACCACCACCTTCTGTCACCTACCACTAAAGTTCATTTGGATGCAACTTGGCATGTCACCAATGAGTCCTAACTGTTCCCTGGTTATTCTGCTCCGCTGGACACACTTGTAGAATATCTGGGAATTCTCCATAATCTTGCCCCGCCAGCAGGTTTCCATGCCCCTGTGTTAGTTAGTCCCCTAAGCGTGCAGACTTTCCTCCTTTTTTCAGATTTATATGGTCTGTCCTTTATCCTGCCATTATTTCCCTTGAATGTGGATTAGACAGGCGGAGAAATATCCTGTTAATTTCCAACCTGTCACATGTTTTGTGAATTTTTTAAATTTCACAGCGACCCACCACTTATTCTTTGAAACTCTAGAGAAAACAGGCCGAGATTCTTCATCACGCAATCTCGCCAACTGAGGAATTAAACTGGAGAATGTCCAATGAACCTGCCCTGTGGTCAGTATATTTTTTCCCAGATTTGGTCACCAGAACTGTACTCAATATTCCAGGTACAGTACTCACCAACACGCTGTTAAACTGCTTCAGCATGCCTTTACATCTATATTCTGACTCCCTTAAAGCAAGGCAATCGAAACTTTAATTTACCACGTGCATATATTCCTCCAAATACCCTTCACATTCATTACATTTACGAACTCACTGTGTGAGTTCTTATAGAAAGTCTTCTGACAATCTAAAAAAGCAAATTCTACTGGTTCCGCATTATCTATGCTGTAAGAATCAACTTCAAACAATTCCAAACCTTGTCAAGTATGATTTCCCTTTAAGAAATTCATGTTGTTGTTAATTTTTAAATAACTAATATCACATCCTACATAATAAATTCAACAGTTTCCCCACAAATGTCACGTTAATTGGTCTGCAGTTCTCCACACTACCTCTTCTTCCCGTTGTAGATGCTAGTATCCCTATTGTTCATCTATTGTTTTGGATCACGTTTACTAATGTGCATTTACCTACAAGAGCTTCCAGACTATGCAGAATGCACTGGGAAATAGAACACAGTCATTGACAGTGCAATGAACACTTCTATTAGTGGTTTATTTCTGAAGATTTTGGTATGAAGTACATCTGGTTTGTCAAGGTTAGCAATGCTCAATCCAGTCGCACGTTCCTGTAAAGCTTTGTTAATGATATAAATTGACTTTATGTTTTTGATCCACAAGTCCTATATGATCACTTCCTATTTCTGGGTGATTTTCTGGATCTTCCTCCATGAAAACAGATGAAAAGTAACTGGCTATTTGCTTGGCCATTTCCCAGTTATCCATAATAAACCCATCTCTCCTGATTGCAAATTTCCGCATTTGACAATGCATTTTTTTCCTTTGAAATGTAGATCATAGATTTATGCAGACTTTGTGTTTCTGCTTGTTTGCATGCATGTTTGCTTTTTGATTTCCTTACCAGTTTCATGGCCTTCCTTTTCTGGATCATCAATTTCTGAGAATTCCCAGGATTCCACAATGTCTGGAATTCTTCCGAAGTCACTTCAGGTGATGAATATAATCTTTAATTTATTATGTTAATTATTGCTAACTCACTTTCTCACTCTTGGGGGTTTTACCTGAAAAAAATAGGCATTTTTTTCAGACTTTGTAGTATTTCTATAAATCTCCTGGTCCTGACCAGATCTATTCAGGAACACTGCAGGAGGACAAGGGAGAAATAGCGGGGGCCCTGCTTGGTACTTTTGCATCATCGGTAGCCAACAGGTGAGGTCATGGAGGGTAGTGAATGCAGTGCCCTTATTCAAGAAGGGCTACAAAGAAAAACTGTGGAACTATAGACCAGTAAACCTAAAATCTGTAGCAGGTAAGTTACTTGAGAAGATTCTGAGAGAGAAGATATACATGCATTTGGAAAGACAGGGCTTTTTGAATGGGGGATCATGGCAAACAAATTTATTAGACTGCTTTGATGAAGTGACCAGTAACTTTGACGAGGGCATGGTTGTGTATATAGTCTATATGGATTTCAGTAAGACCTTCAATAATGTTCCACATGGTACGCTGCTCTGGAAGATTAGGTCATATGGAATTGAGGGGGAGTTGGAAAATTAGGTCCAAAATTGGCTTGATGACAGGAAGAAGAGGGTAATCGTGGAAGAATGCTTGTCAGACTGGAGGCTTCGGAATTCAGTTGCTCGGTTCTCTGTAAGTGGAGTCCTAGGTAGACAAGGCAGTGAGAAAGGCATTTGGCACACTGTCCTCCATCAGTTAGAGCATTGAGTATCGAAATTAGTGAGTTATGTAGCATTTATACAAGATGTTGGCGAGTCCATCCTTGCAGCGTCATGTTCAGTTTTGTTCACCTTGCTCGAGGAAGGATGTTATTTAACTGGGAAAAGTGCGGAAGAAATTTACAAAAATGTTATAGGAGTTTGTATTTAGCATGTATGAGGCTGAGGGGCATCTGATAGTAGTGCATAAGACCATGGGAGGCTTAGATAGAATCGATGCACTCAGTTTATTTTATCCCCAGGATTGGGCAATCACGGACTAGAGTATATCAATTTAAGGTCAGGGTGGAAAGAGTAATAGGGAATCTGAGGGTCAATTTCTTTTACACACAGGGTGGTATACATATGGGATGAGCTGCCAGCAGAAGTGGTTGAGGTGGGTACGTTCACAAAATTTAAAATACATGTGGACAAATACACAGGTAGGAAAGGATTAGAAGGATACTGGGCAATGGCAGAGAAATGGGATTAATGTGAATGGACATTTTGTTCGGAATGAACCAGTTTGGGCTGAATGGCCTGTCTCCGTGCTGTAAGGCTCTATGAGTCTAACAATTATTATTCTCAGATTGAATGTTATATTGTACTTCCCCAATTCATTGGAGCGAACTTGACCCTCTAGCCTTCAAACATTCCATATTGCATGCAAGCGCCAACTAAAATACAACATATTAATGTCACGATTCCTCCAAAGCTGCTTCCGAGCAAGGTTAGTAATTATTCTACACAACACCAAATTCGAAATAATCTGCTCTCCAGTTTGGCTCAGAACATACTCTTCAACTTACATGATATATACTTATGGAATTTATTTTTCACAACATTAGCAGTCATTCTGTTAACTCAGTTTCGATGGAACTTGACACCATCCATTATTACTGAAGAACTCACGAGTATTTGATACTCATTCACAGGATGGGGGCTTCATTGGATGACCAGCATTTACTAGCCATGGCAGACGGCAGTTCATAGTCAACAGCTTTGCTTTGGATCTGGAGTGACATGCAGGCCAGACCAGGTAAGAATAACCGTCTCCTTCCCTAAAGGACATCAGTGAATCAGATGAGCTTTTCCAACTTTCAACAATGGATTCCTGATCATCATAAACCATCGATTCCAGATACTTATTGAATTCAAATTCCACAATCTGCCACGGCAGGATTTGAATCCATGTCCCCAGAACATTACCTGCCTCCCTGGTTTAGGAGCCCAGCGATAATATCAATATGTCATGGCTTCACTTTGCATACAGTTGCATACATAACTTCCAGAACATATGATGCAAAACATTTGCGCGACAGTTTTGGTTCAGATATGTAACACAACAAGTTTGCTTCTCCACCCAAACTGATTCTGTGGAATCTGAGGGACAGGGCCTGTGCCGTTACTAGTGATAGACTTGGATAAGGCATTCGGGGAGGCTCACTTTCGATACTGAGATGATCTGAAGAAATGTCCAGCAATACAGGACAAGCATCAATATTCACCCCACTCTGTCACGAGAAGTGTCACTGTATATTTTCACTGCTCCCTCACACTCACTGTGTATCTGTTATAGCACCTATCCTCAACCAAGGCTCACGATCTATCTCCAAATAAAATGCAAGCACGACCACTCTCACTGTTGAATTCAGCAGCTTCCCTCCCCCCACATTTTCTGTCCCTGACGCAATAGCCCCGCACACTAATAACACCGCATGGATACAACACTGTGGACAGACTCCTTCTGGCTACCTCACAATGTCACACCTTAACTACCTCGGCACTAACAGCAGGGCCATCCACTCCCACCCTCATTCATTCCATCCCTTTCTCCCATTCCAGGAGAAACAGCCTGGAATAGGACAGAAAGGGCCAAGTCGGGTGGTGGAGTGCCGGATATCCGTTTCCTCATCCCACTACCCTGATATTTGGAGAGGACCCTGGAGAACTCCGGAGAGGACCAGGAGGCCTTGTGTGTAGGTTCGGAAACATCCACATCCCACCAACCGAATAACGTGCAGTATTCAGTAAAAACAATTCTCAATTCAAACCTACTGTCAGTTCGAAACTCATCTCTGTCACTCGCAGAACAGATATCCCATTGCACAGAGATGTGGGCAGTGAAATACACAGACGTATTGGTAAACACCACAATATACTAACATGCATAATGCATACAAGGAGATAAGCATGCACATACGGAGAAGCACACAAAGACATATACCGTCACACACAAATAGACACAAACACAGAAAGAAACACAGAGGCTGATACAAAGACAGACAGACATAGTCACACAACTACACAGATGACAAGCATATGGACATACACACACACACACACACACACACACGCACACACACACATAAATACAGATTTAGACACAGACACGAGTGCCATTAAGACACAAGTAAATAATGTATAAGCAGATCAAGGATTCTAGATAGAAATTATGAGAATGATGTTGAGGAACATATTAGGAATGACAGAATGGTATATCAGACTCGATAGGCCAAATGGTCTAATTCTGCTCCTTTATTAATTCTCGTGTGGTGTTATGCTCTCCGGTATTCTCTTCCTGAGACAGCAGCAGCAGCATATTTGATTGGAAAGTGTCAGTGGTAATGTGGAAAAAGATTGGAGGGCAAAATGGTTAATGTCAATTCCTAGTTATTGTACCACTATATCCGAAAAGGGGCAGTGATTTTATATGAGGTTAACACAGTTTTTTTTAAAAAATGGATCCCACAACGAAAGAAGGATGCCCCTTTCCCTTTATTGTTGTGCTATCTGTGGTGAACTCATCCTCAGGGAGCAGTGAAGGTCAATGAAGGTATTCTAGGTTGAGCTTGACTGATCTTTGCCGGACAGGAGAGTCAATGTTTATTGGGAACAGAGCGGAGACAGAATGTCAGAACATTCGGATCAGTCATGAGCATTCTGAATGTTGCTGCCAAATGGCTAACTGCTGCTCCTAGCCCATGTGCTGTTCCCTCAATCCATGCTGCCGGCCGTTACAGAGATATACTGCTGTCCCTACCCCTTGCGTTGTTCCCTCAATCCACCCCTCGATGCTGTAACAGAGATATACTGCTGTCCTTAACCCATGTGTTGTTCCCTAAATTCAGCCCTCAAGTCTGTTACAAAGGTATACTGCTGTCCCTAACCCATGTGTTGTTCCCTCAATCCACCCTCGATGCAGTTACAGAGATATACTGCTGTCCCTACACCATGAATTGTTCCCTCAGTGCGATTACAGGGTATAGGACCATCCGATTCAGCCAGACTGGATCGTTTCAATGAGACGGGAGGAGACCATTCTGCCCCTCTAACGAATTATGCAGGAATATAGAATGACGTAATTCAGCTCGTTGAGAACATTACACAGCCCAGGAGGAGGTCATTCAACCCGCCTGAACTGCTGCACAGGAACACCGACAGTAAATAGACAGTAGAGATATGTGATTTTTTTAAACAAAACTGTAACTAGTTTTGCCTCAGAGATCATTGTGGGGTCAGCAATGATCAACAATCTATGTCAAATATCTGGATGAAGGGACTGAGTGGATCAAAGCCGAACTACCTTGTACACCAAAATGATCATTCAATATATCTTAAAATGGAGGAAGTGAATCTGCATTATGATGTAGACAGGGAAGTTTAGTGAGCATACCCTCAGCAGAAATAATATAATGTGAGTTGTCTATTGCAGTTGGGAACAATTTAAATGGAGAGAGATTGCAGAACTCTGTGATGCAGATGTTTTTCATATTCTTGGTACATGAATCATATGAAGTCTGTCTGCAGATGCAGCAAGTGATGCGGGAGGTAAGTGGAATGATGCTGTTTGAGGCAACGGGTATTGGGTTTAATCAGGAATGTTTCACTGTATCTGTACAGGACATTGCTGAGACCACATCAGATACACTGAGTGCAGTTTTGATCCTCTAAACTAAAAAGTTCCTTTCAAAGATGCTCAAAGATGCTTCCCTTAACTCATTTCTGAAATGAAGGCCTTTTGTTATCTGGGATTATCTGTTTAGAACTTAGATTGAAAATCTTATTGAACCACGATTTTCAGAGACGTGTTTCGGTTGGCTAAACATTTTCTCTTGTTAAGGAGACTAAAGCTAGATAATAATTTTTTGAATGAGATGCATTGGTATTAACACAAATATTATGAAGATATCAAGCTATTTTTAAAAATTATGCAGACGCATATAAAGATGTCATCAAATTATAAAGCGGGCACATTTTTTTTCTTTTGCTGATGAAAGGCACTGTGCATAACAACAGCAATGATGGTGCATACAGCATACAGTCTATTATCATCCATTCCAGAGAATGTACATGGAAAGTGCACATGGTCCAGTTTGGTATTCAGTTGACAATATTGTATTTTTCCACACAGAATGGGAGAAAAAATATTACCTGCCTCAGGAGCAACAGCCAATTGGTCTCTCTCTCTCTGACTGTGTTCTGTCTGACAACAAGATGTGCGATCAGAAAATCCCTGGGTCATCTTAACAACTCGTGGAGGATTCCTGATGAGGATTCTTAGGAATCTATGCACAGCTCGAAGAAAAGAGAATTCAGCCAAATCCAACTGTTCCGGGAAGAAATCCGCATTCCCAGACATTTGTGTGAGCAGAATAACTTCAAAGGCAGAAAAAACATTTGAGACACTCTATCATTTTAACATTTGTTCATAGTTCAACTTTCTGTGTCTCAGATTTTTCTAGAAAATTACCCAGTCTGATACTTATATCATTGGAGACAGCACTCAACTGGTTACATTTAATATTGGCTTTCACCAATAGAGGAGTGGGAAAAGACACGAGTGACCTTCCAACATTGGTCAGAACACGAACAAGAGATTCTCAAAGGGTTGTTAACGTGTGAATTCCTTCCCCAGAAGTTTGTGATGCCTGGATATTGTTAGACATTTGAAAGACAAATGAATGTAGGAAAATGGTACACTGACAGAAAAGTGCTGCTGAGACCTTAACCAGATCTTCGTGCATGGTAAGGAGTGACAAAGTGCCTGATGACCCACTCTTGCTGCATAATCCTGTGTTGCTATGGTGCATTCAGCCTCTCACAGCTCCTGTAAGGTGCAGATGGGGGCCACTTGCTCCAAATACCTGGTCCACTGTAACACAAGATCTCAAACAATCCTTCACAACTGTCACACACAGATTGATACGGATTGGAAAATGTTATTTGGAAATCCAGGCTGGGTTCGAAAGACGCCTCTGGTCTCTTCACAGATTGTCTCCTCTCTGCAACTTGTGCTTCATTTGTTGGTCTTGGTCTAGACCAGGATTCATTATGAATAAAGCTCTACACCTCACTTAGAGATGACTCAAAAGTGCTTTGCTCTCTCTAATTACAACATTCAATAAAAGAATATCCAGGAAAATTACAGCCACTTACTTTGAAATTACAGAAATGAAATCATAAGGAACAGGAATAGGTAATTTGGACGGTCAAGACGTTGTATACGATCATGGCGGATCTACTGTTTGCATTAACTCCTCCTTAATGCCTAATTCTTCACACCCCCCAGCTCTCTGACAGGTCTAAAATCCATGTACCACCTCTTTAAATACTTTCAGTGATGTAGCTCCCCTAACTCTCCAGTCCAGATAATTCCTGATATTGATTACCCTCTTTGAGCGGAAAACACTCTCTACACGTACGTCGTCACCTATTGATATGAACAAAAGGTGAACACAGGGCCTCAGGAAAGAGTGAATGCCTTGATATCAAGGCAGTAGTTGACGGAGGATGTTATCGGGACCACCTACATGGGAACCAGGTATAACCTCCCCACTGGTTGGGGTCCTTCAGAGCACAAAGGAAGATGTTTGAGGTCGGTGGCCGACAATCCTTTCAGTCCCGGGACATCTGTTCAGGTGATCCTCAGATTAACTTTCTCAGCACAAAAATCTTGAGCTTCTTCGTCAACGTCTATATGCCTCCACTCCCGGCGCCCCCCATCTATCACAAGATCAGAAGCAGGGTGATCACTGAAGATCACACAATATTCAGAACTATTTGTCCCCATTCAGCTCCTGAACCGGTCTGTGTCTATATTCAGCAAGACCCAAGTAACATTCAAGTTTGTGCTGTTAAAGTGTCGGTAACATTCATGTAACAGCACGGCCAGACACTGCACATTTCCACAGTTAAAAGAGGAGCTCATTCAGCATCTCCAGCTGGTTACATGGATATGTGGAAACCATTCAGCCGATCGAAATGACTGAACCAGAAGAGGGACAGACCATTCATTCCTCCTGCCTGTTCCACAGGAAGAGGAGGCGTCTGGGCAGTACATTGCGCTGGTAAACAGGAACAGCAGAGTCCAGTAAGACCCCTAAACCTGTTCTATAGATACAGGAGGAGACCATTCACCCCTCGAGACACTTACACAGGAATAGGAGGGTGTCACTGATGCTCCATCCTGGAAAACGAATGGAGCAGAGACTGCACTCATAGACTGTTCACAATGTTCCTCGTGGCTCCATTGCCTGTGGAACAAAGGATACTTTAACGTGTTTTGCCGGCAGTGAGGAAGGAAGCCAAATGTTCTGTGCCAAGCCTTAAGGAGGCATCTTCCATCTCCAAGAAGACAGACCCATGTTCTCCGTGGGGGTTAGAAGCTGGTGAGGATAGTTAACTGTTTTAGAGTGAAAGAATTGTGGCTCCTGTCGGGATGGTGTATAACGTGAAGTTCTATGTATGATCACACATCACATGCACTGTATTAATGTTGGAAGAATTTAGTTAAAGACTGGCCCCCTCTCTCTCTCAATTGAAATGGGAAGGGGCGTGGAGTGTTTTAAGACATCGAGAATCATGTAAACCAAGTAAAACAAAACATGGAATTTATCACAGTATTATAGTGTCTGTTTGGAATATAATGAGTGACTGCCCATCACCTTAAGGTTCAATGCAATCATCTCTTATTCTTCAAAGCACTACAGATTAATCCTCATGCACACCCGATGGTACAATCATCCCAACAATGAGTCTGGTGAAACTCCTTTACACTCTTTTTGCCAAGAGGATTATTCCTTATAAAGGAGAGATAATCAGTGCACAATACCCCAAATACTATCTCAACAACCCTCCCAGGGTTGATCACAATAATTCCGTTCCCTCACTTAGCTGTCTCAGCTTCTTTCCTGTGATATAAAACGCCATTCCTTCTCACTACACTGCGAATGATGCGGAATTTTGAAGTTTCTTACATCTTTGCGTCAGTCATCACCAGAGGTGACGATGGAAACGGAAATCATGTTCAGAGGGAGACTCAATCAGAAAGAATTCACTTGAAACAGGGAATGGTCACCTACCTGAATGGAACTTACTTGCAGGAAATTGGAAATCAGGCAGAGGAAGGGAGCTATCTTTCCTTTTGTTCTGCTCTCATGGGATGTGTGCAGCCCTGGTCAGACCAGTATGTTACGCTGATCTTGAACTGAGTGGCTGATTCATCTGTTTCACAGGATAATAAAGAGTAAACCACATTGCTGTGGGTTTGCAGTCCCACAGAGACCTGACCAGGGAAGGATGACCCATGAACTTCTCTACAGGACATTAGGCAAACAGATAGACTTCTGTTTAAAACAAATAGTGATGATTTCATTTGCATTCCATCAACTTCCTTCATGAGACACCAAAAGATTATTATTCTGTGCCGCTTGATGATGAGTCAATGACTTGACCACCATGCACTGTCTGCTCATCTGACAGATTCTGTGGAGAGGACAAAGTAACTATCTCAAGTGCAAATATGCTGTGACGTAAGCACAGTTAGAAGGGACATGAAACGGTTATATCTGGATTTTCCAAAGGCACAAACGATGGATTATTCAGTAGTTGCAGTGAGGCTGATAATGTGCCTGAAATATCCTAATAGTGGTCCTGGGAAAGGATTGGTGAGTGGGGACAATATGTAGAAATGTAAATCTGAATGGAGAAAAAAAGATCATGGAGTTTAAGAACAGTCTGGTTTCTCTTCGCATATTGTTGAGTAAGATGTGGATAGTAATTTGCTAGTTATAATGATTCTTGAAGAAGAGCTTGTGCCCGAAACGTCGAATTTCCTGTTCCCTGGATGCTGCCTGACCTGCTGCGTTTTTTCAGCAACATATTTTCAGCTAGTTATAATCAGTAAGGAATAAAATCTTTGACTGGATCTGAAAATGATGACTTCCAAATTTTAAAATTTGAATATGAACAGCAACTCAGTTCAACTCAGTTTAATGGTCAGATGGAATGCCTTACCAGGAACACCAACTATAGCCAGGATTGGATCGTAACCACCTTGAATAATCCAAAGGATATCTTCGATCCGTGAGGCTAATGATATCCAAGGCTGAGAAAGGTAGTGAAGATCCCAGGATAAACTCCTATCTGTTGTAATATTCCAGTCTAATGTTCTCAGATTCTGATCCCTCCCCCTCCGTCTCTCGAGCTGCTGATCCCTGTTAGTCCAGTCGATGATGCTCCCGCCTATACTGTGATAACACATTGAACTGAGTCCTTAATTAATAGAAGAAGCAAGCCCTCCTGTGACACATCTCGGATCCACAGAGACTGACATCAATCACAGTCACTGAACAAATAGCTCCAGCCAACGCCTTTCAATTCAATGTTGTTTTATTAAAATTCAAAGCAATGATTCAAACTGACATTTTCTAGATAGGTGATGTGAGGGTGACTGGTGGACCAAATCTTGAGGCTGGTAGATCCATTGAAAGTAACCATTCAATCTGTCTTGGATGCAGGAGAAATGTCTTAAGTTTATCAGAACGTAAACGTGCGTCTCTGATTATAAATAGAAACATACGTCCTGGAACTATTGATCAAGCATCATAATTTCAATTAAACATTGAGACAATTTTGATAGTTCATGATCTGAGGGGAATGTGTGTCTGAGAAACGTGGGGTTGTAACAGACAAATTGCATGGTTATGGTAACAGAGAATTGCACGTGACAAATGCAATTCAGATTGTTATTCCAGGTTCAGAGAGATTCAGATGAGGCCTGTGCTATTGATGTGATCGATGTTAGTGAACTGTGATGAAATGTCATTTCCTGGACTTCAATTACAGTGTGGTTATGGCATTGTGGAGGAGACAGAAAACCGAGAGAATTGGGGGACATGGCAACTCAGACTGGAGGGAGGGACAATAATATTCCTCAGTCAACAACATTGGAATGTTACTCTTTATAACTCCTATGAAGAACCGATTCAAGGATACATCTAAAGTGAGGAATGAGGAGTAAAAGTTGTTTATTGAACACAAAATACTGGGACAAAATTTTCTGCCCGTACTAAACTATGGGAAGTATCAAAAAATAAGATACACTCATGATATTGAGCTACATAAATTGAAATGTGTATTACAAAATCACGGAAGTGGTGTGCAATCTTTCTCAATCATTATTTGGCCCACAGCTGAGATGCTGTTTTCCCCTCTGTCAGTGATCCACCTCATAGAAATTCTATGGCACAGTATCTCAGTACTGAGGGGGTTCTCAGTTCCTGCTGTTGTTCACCCAGTCTATTTAAGTTAAATAACCTTCTCACTGTAGAAAACAAAATCACTTGGTCTTTTGGACTCTATTTAACTATCAGCAACTCAGCTCTATGATATTGTTGGCGATAAATGATCTGGGGCCACAGCCAGTATCCGCACAGTGGTCAAATGGTATGGTACTCGATAAAGGCCTTGCAGTCAGTGAGAATTTCTAAATAAAAGTTCCATTTTCTGTTTGTTCCTGTCTATCTCCCCTCATACTGTCTTCTGATCTATCCATCTCACCCTCGTTTAACATCCCTCCAATCACTCCCTGTTTCCAAATTGTTCAGTTGTACAGCTTGATGTTGTGGGCATTTTGGAGAAATGGATAAAGCAGGGACAGGACTGATCATTGGAGGGTCTGGTGTTTAGGTGCTTCATTAAGAACAAGGAACGTACTAAAAGTGGGGCAGGGGTGAGGTTTGGGGTGACGGAGGGTGGGGTGGCATTGAGAATCAAAGACACCATTACGTTGGTAGAAAGGATGCCTGATAAGGACTCGTCTACTGAGATAGTATGGGAAGAGGTTAGAAACAAAAACGGAGAGGCCACCCTGTTGACAGTTCTCTATTGCCCTCTGAAAAGTTCCAGAGATATAGAGGAAAATATTACAAAGATGATACTGATAGGATCGAAAGTAACACAGTAGTTGTTATGGAAAAATTTATCTTTCCGTCTATTGACTGGAAATGCTACAGTTCAATTACTTTATATGGGTCAGTTTTTTGTCCAATGTGTGCAGAATGGTTTCCTGACACAGTATGTAGATAGGCCAACAAGGGACGAGGTCAAATTGGATCTTGTCCTTGGTAATGAACCAGACCAGGTGTTATATTTGGAGGTAGGTGATCACTTTGCTGATAGTGACCACAATTCAGTTATGTTTACCTTAGCAATGGAAAGGGACAGGTGTATACCGCACGGCAAGAGTTATAGCTGGGGGAAAGGCAATTATGATGCGATTAGGAAAGGTTTTAGGATGCATAGGATAGGGAAGGAAACTGCAGAGGATGGGTACAATTTAAGTGTGGAGCTTTTTCAAACAACAGCTACTGTGTGTCCTTGATAAGTTTATACCTGTCAGGAAAGGAGGAAGTGGCCGAGTGAGGCTGCTGTGGTTTACTGAAGAAGATGAATCTCTTGTCAAGAGGAAGAAGGAGGCTTACGTAAAGATGAAACGTGAAGACACAGTTCGGATGCTTGAGAGTTACAAGTTAGCATGGAAGGACTTACAGAAAGAGCTAAGAATAGCCAGGAGAGAGCTTGAGAAGTCTTTGTCAAGTAGGATCGAGCAAAGCCTTCAAGCTTTCTATCAGTATGTCACGAATAAAAGAATGACCAAATGAAGATTAATGGCAATCAAGGACAGTATGTTAAGTTGTGTGTGGAGTCTGAGGAGATAGGACAGGCTGTAAATTAATATTTGAATCAGTATTCACAATGGAAAAAGAAAATGCTGTCGAGGCCAATACTGAGATACAGGCTATTAGACAAGACGGGATTGAAGTTCGTAACGTGGAGATGTTAGCAGTTCTGGAGAGTGTGAAAATAGATAGGTCCCCTGGCCAGATGGAATTTATCCTAGGATTCTCTAAGAAGCTAGGGAGGAGTTTACACAACCATCTGTTGGAATTTTTGCATGGCCATTGTCTACAGAATTGGTGCCAGAAGACTGGAGGACAGCAAACGTTGTCTCATTGCTCAAGAAATGGAGAAGAGACAACCCTGGTAATTGTATATCTCTCTTACTTTGGTTATGGGTAAAGTGTTGGAAAGGATTATAAGAGATAGGATTTACTATCATCTAGAAAGGAATCATTTGATTAGGAATAGTCAACAAGGATTTGTGAAGGGCATGTCATGCCTCAAAAATCTTACAGAGTTTATTGCGAAGGTGACCAAACAGGTGGATGAGGATAAAGTGGGGTATATGGATTTCAGTGAAGCGTTGATCAGTCCCCTATGGTAGGCTATTGATGAAAATATGGAGAGTGTGGTGTTGGAAAAGCAGAACAGATGAGACTGCGTCCAAGGTGCATGCAAGTTAATGTTTCTCTTGTAAGCCCTTCATTGGGAATCAGTTTTCTGATCTGCAGCATCTGCAGTCTTCATTTTCTCCTCGCTCCTCGGATGTTGCCTGCCCTGCTGTGCATTTCCAGCGTCACACTCTCGACTCTGATCTCAAACATCTACAGTCCTTACATTCTCCCAGAAAATATGGAGACGTTTGGATCACAAATCAGTTAGCTGAAAACAGACAGAAGGTGGTAGTTGATGGGGAAATGTTCATCCTGGCGTTTAATTGCTAGTGGTATACCGCAAGGATCTGCTTTGGAGTGACTGCTGTTTGTCCTTTTGAAAATGACCTTAATGAGTTAATAAATTTACGATTGACAGTAAGGTCGGTGGATCTGTCGGCAGTGCTGAAGGGTGTTGTAGATACTGAGCTGTAATGTTCTTTGTTCATGCACCTACAATGGGCTGAATAGCTTCCTTCTGTGATGTAACAATTTTGAGGTACTCTGACCCACAATAAAAGCTTTAGGTTCCTGGAGAGACAAGATGGTTCAGTAAAGGACACACACTGCACAATCATTCATCATCTCTTCCTGTTCTCTGATATACAGCGGCCTCAAAATATCTGTCCAAACAAAATAGATTGAATCAAATTCAAGCAGTCAGGAGGACGTTCACCCGAGAGGATTTCCATCAGAGGATTCAATGATTAATACGATTTCAGAATAACACAAAAAATAAAACAATATCAAAGAAGCATAATAATTGGCAGCAGAGTAAAACTTACAGTTCCAAATATTTCCACGTTCAGCATTGTGTTCAGTTTTGGTCATCTTGCTTTAGGAAGGATGGTATTTAACTGGAACTTTACAAGGATGTTACCAGGACTCAAAGGTCTGAGTCATAGGGAGAGATTGGATAAGTTCGGACATTTCTCTTCAGAGCGCAGGAGACTGAGGGGCGGCATGAAGTGCTTCGAGAGGCTAGTAATGGCCCACATCAATTCCAGTCTCCTAGCATGCCTCGATTCCCTACAATTTTCCTACCAGTGGAATGAGTCTATAGCAGGTGCCATATACCTGGAACATCTGGACAACAAGGACACCTACGTCAGATTCCTGCTCATTGACTATAGGTTCACCTTCAACACCATTATTCCCTTCAGAATAATCACCAAACTCCCTGACCTTAGTCTTGGCTCTGCCCTCTGAAATTGGATCCTCAGCTTTCTGACCCACAGTACACAATCAGTGAAAATAGGTAAGTGCATCTCTTCCATGATAACATTCAACACTGAAATCCCAAAGGATGTGTCCTACTATACTCCTTGTACACCCATGACTGTATTGCCAAATTTTGAACGAATGCCATCTACATGTTCACTGATGACACCGTCATAGTATAACAGATATATAATGATGGCAAGTAAAAATACAGAACGGAAATAGAGGACTTGGTGATGTGCTGCACTGAGCCCAACCTCTCTTTCAACGCTGGCAGAACTAACCAACTGATCAATGACTTCAGAAAGAAAGGAGGAGAACATGCCCCCATCTGCATCAATGGAACTGAAGTTGAAAGGGTGGAAAGCATTAAGTTGCTTGGAGTGACGATAGCCGACTTCCCATGTAGATGTGACAGTCGAGATGGCACAACAACGTCTCTTTTTTCTCTGGCGCCTCAGGACATTTGACATGTTCACAAGGACCCTCACCAATGTTTAAAAATGCACCACTGAGAGCAAACTATCTATGTGCGTAATGGCCTGGTGTGGCCACAGCCCTGTCCAGGACAGTAAGAGAAATGACAGAAGGTTGTGTGCACAGCCCATGCAATCACGGAAACCAACGTTCCCTCCATTGTCTCTATTTACACAGCTCACTGCCGCGGAAAGGCTGACAACATTATCAAAGACCCATCGCATCCTGGATCTCCTACAATCTCTTCCATCACGCAGACAATACAGATGCTTGAACACACAAACCAATGGCTCATGAACAGCATCTTCCCAGCCATTATTAAACTGAGGAATGGACTCTCTAACTTCAAATTATTCTGATCTTGCTCATATTGATGTTGCCTATTGCATGCCCTTTCTGGTGCAGCCTGTATGCCTCAGTGTAAATTTTTCCTTTATCCTCTGATCTGTATGTCCTTGTTTATTGTAGGTGCGAGATTCCCCCGCTAGTGACAAAGACTCTGGAGGCAGACTCGACACAGGCAAGGAATGGACTTTAATTCAAGCAAAACCTGCTTAATGCTGGGAGAATACCAAAGGATCTTCCTCGAAACTGGCTTTGACATGAGAAGACAATCGTTCCCCTAATCTTTAGCTCAGATCAGAAGGCAAATCAATGACACACATCGATTTTACAGTAAAAATACAGTATTTTTATACGTTCTGTGTTGCAATGATCGTACACAACTTTGTCAGTGTCCCTTCCACTCCCCTTATGCAGAACTAATCTTGCAAAACAACTGATCAATGATGGGCACTCACATGGACAGCCCGAGGTTCTTATTTGTTTCGGATGTTTAACGATTTCTGTTATATCTAGTCCTTAAGATCTTTCCATAATGCATTTCAAAGTTTGTGGCTGAGCTCTTTTTAGTCATACTCCTCATTGTTTATCTTGATGGATTGCATGAATTCTATTCTCCAATGGACAGAATATCGCTTATCAAATTCCATGATCACAGTTTACATTAAAAAGTTGATTCTGTTACAAAATGCATATTATTATTATTATTATTATTATTATTATTATTATTATTATTATTATTATAATTAAAACTTTAAAGACATGCCTGGCATGTTTTGTCTAATTCGATAAGAAAAGGGTTAACAGTAGAAATAATAATAATCGAATTAGACAAAACATGCCAGGCAAGTCTGTAAAGTTTTATAATTATGTTGAAATCTGTGTCCATGATTATTTACCAAATATTTAACTAGAACTTATTGCTATTGTAAATAGTTTCAAAGGCGCAACTCGCTTCTGAAAGATAACTTGAGTAGTTGTTTTTGTGGGTGAAAAAAATCCTTACTGAGATCAGAATGAGTAACCTTTTATAGTGATTCTTCAAAGTTTTTGTGCTACGATTTCATTATTTAATCCGTGTTCTGTTGCAAATCTTTTTTTTAAAAAGAACTTTCTTTATCACTATGTTGGCATGTTTCAGAATCTTGCGAATCAGATTATCCTTTCTTTTGCCTTGGAATAATTGTCTTCTCAAAGGCCGTTTTTCACTAATGCTGAAACAATCTGTTTTAATTTCTGGCTATTTTGTGGCTCTTCAAAAACAGACAGCTGAAGTAGACGTTAAAATTTCGGCCACTCCATGTCTCTAAAAAAAGGCAGCTCCAACTCTCACTATGATCTGCCAGAACTGTATATAAACAAAGAGTTTCACTCTACTTAGATACATGCGACAATGAATCCTATCAAATCAAATGAAACCAAATCATATGATCGAAAGAGAGAAATTGTCAAAAGGTCAACACAACCAGATGAAACATTTGCAGCCTGCCACATCTTGCCAAAAATCGTGAGAGACGATTAAACAACTAACAGGTGGAGTGCGCTCCGCAATTGTTCCCATTCTATCAATGGATCAGCTCTGCACATCAGTGTAAAAAACAAAGAATTAGTGTCTGTGCCATCTTCGGCCAGGGGTGTTGAGTCGATGATTCAACTCACCGTCATCATGATGCTCACAGAATCACAGATGCCAGTTTTCAACCAATTCGATTCGCTGCATGTGACATGAAGAATCAGCCGAACACAGTTGATACGGCAAAGGCAATGGGCCCTGACCCCATTCCTGCAAAATGACTGAAGACTAGTGCTGCACAACAAGCCGTGTCCCTGGGGAAACTGTTTCCTTCCAGCTCTAACTCTGACATCTCCCTGGCAATGTGGAAAATGACTCAGCTGTGTCCAGTTCCTAAGTGGGGAATAACTACAATCTGACTAATTACAACCCCCTCAGTCTCATCACGATAGTCAAATTGAGAGTTCTTTTTGACGGAGCTGTCAAGCAGCACAGACATAACTTGCTCAGTCTGGTTTCCAATAGGTCCCCATGTGGAGATGATGCTGTTTTGGAAAAGTCACTGGATTAATAATCCAGACCAGGCCAATGATCTGGCAGCTGGTGGAAGTTACAAACAATTAATAAAATATCGAAACATCAAATCTGGTGTTAGTAACAGTGACCTTGAAGTCAATATCGATTGTTAACACCAATTTGCTTTTCCAATGTACTTTCAGGAAGTGAGTCTCCCGTGCTTTCCTGGTCTGCCTAAATGTGACACCAGACACACAGACATGTGATAAACTCTTCAATGGTCTCTGAAAAGGCCAAGCAAGACACTCTATTTTATCAAACTGCTCCGAGGTCTTAAAGGATAATACCGGACAGAACACCCAGCCCCAGCCTCAGCATGGAAAATGGAACGGGAAACACAGTCATGTTGAGCCTGCAGAGACCCCTGTCCTAGCATCTGCGAACTTGTGACAACATTTACAGAGCTTTCCCAGAGACCGCACAGAAACATCAGGAATGGAATAGGCCATACAGCACATTGATCCTGCCCCACTCTAGTTAATGTCTGAACATCTCCTCAATGCACTTTCCCCACACACTGTACACATCCCTTAATGTGATTAACCTTGTGAAGCTATAAAATAGGAACTGCGGTAGTCCCTTTGGTCTGTCGAGTTTGCTATCCAATTCAATATAATGATGGCTGACCCATTATTTCTACACCATACTCCACACCCTTATTCCTGGACTCAAGTCCCCCTGAAATGAGGGTCAAAACCCCATTTATCTTTCTAACTGCTTTCTGCTCCTGCAGTATTGCTTTCAGTGACTGGTGTACAGGGATACCCCAGATCATTTTCAATGTTACAGCTTCCCACTTGGTGGATCAGCATAAACTGGTCAGCGTGCCAATGTATTCCCAGTATTGGTTTCTGTCTTCAGAACTCTCTGCCCTCAGAGGTCTGTTCAAACTATAAAAAAAGAAAACTGCAGTTCCCTTTATAGATCGACATTTCTAAACCACTCCCTTTTTAAATGGTTGGCTGGCACTTTAGTGTTTCCCAAAAAAGAAGACAACATCACACCGATCCACACTGCTCTTCATCTGTCACCTATTTACTCATTCACTCCATTTGTTTCAATCACCTTGAAGTCTTTTTCACATCCTGTTCACTTTTCAAAATCTTAGTTCCGTCAGCAGACTTGGAAACTTTGCATTTGATTCCCTCAACGAGATGTTTGAGATGTATTGTGAATATCTGGCGCCCCGGCACCAATCATTGCGGTGCCTCACGAGCCTTCCAAACTGTAAACCATCCCATTATTCCTACTCAGTATTTCCTGTCAACACTCCCACTTTAACACCATGTTCATATGTTACCCCTCCCTATCCCATGTGCTTTTACTTTGTGCACTAGGCTTGGGACTCTATTAAAATTCTTGCTGAAAATCTAAGTTCAGTGCCTCTATTGTTTTTTTTCCTGTAATTAATCTACCAGTCAGTTTCTCAAATATGTTTCCCATTTCATCAATATGCGTTGATTTTTTTTTCTATGCCCATTGTTTTCAGTTCCAATTATGTCACCAAATTAGTTGATTTACTAATTTCATTCAATATCATTTTCTCATCACACTCAGGTTTTCTCCTATTGATGGGAAGGCTTTGCTTATGTATTTTAATGTGAAGACAGAAGTGAGGTAGTTGTGTCATGTTTCTCTGTTCTCCATTCTCCATTTCCTGTTTTTAGAGTGTAAGGAAGCTGAAACTTTGACTAAAAAGAACAGTTGCTGTCTATTCCCCCTGTCCATGCCCCTTGTAATATTAAACCTGAATTACTTACCCACTCAACTTCCTCTGTTCCAAAATAAATAACTCAAGCTTATCCAGCCTCTCTCCACAGCTCATCTGCTCCATCCCAGGGAACACCCTGGTGAATCTCCTCTGCACCTCATCCAGTGCAATCACATCCTTCCTGTAATGTGACTCCCAGAACTGCACACAATATTTCATTTGGCCTCACCAAAGTCCCATATAGAATTCGTATAATCTTTGGGTCAATGAATAAAGGCTTTATCTACGGCAATGCTGAACTCATCAATTACCATATCCAGTCACATTCAGAAATGTGTGGAGAGGCACCCTCAACGCTTCCTAGTGTGGTGCCATTCTTTGAGTATTCCCCTAAATGGTTCCTTCTTCCAAAGTGTATCACCTCATATTTATCAGGGTTACATTCCATGTGCCATTGATCTGACCATCTGACCATTGCATCTGTATCTTCTTGTAACATAAGACCTCACTGCCAACCACCCGGCCAATCTTTGTGTCAAACACAATCGTACTTATCACACTCCCCCTACCCAATTCACATTCACATCAATTATGAATACCACAAATAATAAGGGACACAGAACTGATCTCTGTGGTACACCAGGGGGAATTTGGGCTCCAGTCACAAAAACAGCCTTCTACCATGAAGTTGAGTTTGGATACAACTTGGCAAGTCACCAATAGGCCCTACATGTTCTCTGGTTGTTCTGTTCCACTTGATATACGTTAGGAATATCTGGGGATTCTCCTTAACCTTGCCCTGCCAGCAACCTTCCATGCCTCTGTGTTAGTCATTCCCCTCTGAGGGAAGAATTTCCTCCTTATTGCGGTCTTAAATGGCATATCCCATATCCTGTCATTATTTGCCTTAAATATAAAGTAGACAGCCAGAGAAACATCTTATTTATTTCCAACTCATTACATGTATCATCGATTTTTGAAATTTCAATGCGATCACCTCTCATGCTTTGAAACTGGAGAGTTTGCAAGAAAAATCTCCCCATCAGAAAATCTTGTCGTCTGAGGAATTAATCTGGAGAATGTCCATTGCACGAGCTCTGTGACCAGTGTACTCTTTCTTAGATTAGGTCACCAACACTGCCCTCAATACCTCAGGGACACTCTCACCAACACTCTATGCAACTGCTTCATGATGTCTTTACCTCTATTTTCCGATTCCCTTAAACAAAGCCCAACCTAACTTTAACTTTCCTTTTACACGTATTCCTTTAATTACCATTCCACCTAATTGCATTTACGAACTCACTCTGTGAGTTATAGAGTCATAGAGATGTACCGTATGGAAAATGACCTTTTAGTCCAATCCGTCCATGTCTAGCAGATATCCCAACCCAATCTAGTTCCACCTGCCCGGACCCGGCTATATCCCCCCAAATCCTTCCCATTCATATATCCATCCAAATGTCTTTAAAATGCAGCAATTGTACCAGCCTCCATCACATCCTCTGGCAGCTCATTCCATACACGTAACACTGTTTGTGTGAAAATGTTGCCCCTTAGGTCTCTCTTACATTTAGATCAGATTACCTACAGTGTGGAAACAAATCCACACTGATCTGCTGAAGCGCAACCCACCCAGACCCATTCGCCTTCATCTAACTCTCTGGGCAAATTAGCATTTCCAATTTACCTAACTTGCACATTTTTGGATTCTGGGAGTAAACACACGAAGAAAATGTGCAAATTCTACACAGAGAATCGCCTGTGGCGGGAGTTGTGAAGAAGCAGTGCTAACCACTGTGCCATCGTACTGCCCAACATCTTTCTCCTCTCAATTTAAACGTATGCCCTTTAGGTCTGGACTCCCGGAACCCAGGGAAAAAAAACTTTGTCTATTTACCCTGTTCATGCCCCTCATAAGTTTGTACATCTCTATAAGGTCACCCCTCAGCTTCCGACGCTCAAGGTAAACCAGTCCCAGCCTGTACAGCCTCTCTCTATAGCTCTAATCCTCCCACCCTGGCAACATTCTTGTAAATCTTTCCTGAACCCTTTCAAGTTTCACAACATATTTCCAAATGGAAGGAGACCAGAATTGCACGCAATATTCCAACAGTGGCCTAACCAGCGTCCCCTACAGCCGCAACATGACCTCACAACTCCAATACACAATACTCTGATCAATAAAGGAAAGCATACCAAACGCCTTCTTCACTATCCTATCTAACTGCGACAACACTTTCAAAGAGCTATGAACCTGCACTCCAAGATCTCTTTGTTCAGCAATACTCCCTTGGATCTTACTATTAAATGTATAAGTCCTGCTAAAATTTGCTTTCTCAAAATGCAGCATCTCGCATTTATCTGAATCAAACTCCATCTGCAACTTCTCAGCCCATTGGCCCATCTGGTCAAGATCCTGTTGTAATCTGAAGTTCCCCTCTTCGCTAAACACTCCACCTCTAATTTTGGTGTCATTTCCAAACTTACTAACTGGACCTCTTATGCTCGCATCCAAATGATTTATGTAAATAACAAAAAAAGAGGATCCAGCACTGATCCTTGGGTACTCCACTTGTCACAGGCCTCCAGTCTGAAAAACAACCCTCCACCTGTCTTCAAACTTTGAGTCAGTTCTGTATCCAATTGGATAGTTGTCCCTGTATTCTGTGAGGTCTAAACTTGCTAACCAGTCTCCCATGGAGAATCTTGTCGAACGCGTTACTGAAGTCCACATAGATCACATCTACTGCTCTTCCTTCTCAATCCTCTTCGTTTCATCTTCAAAAAGCTCAATCAAGTTTGTGAGATATGATTTCCCACGCACAAAGCCATATTGACTATCCCTAATCAGTCTTTGTCTTTCCAAATGCAAGTACTCCTGTCCCTCACGATTCCCTCCAACAACTTGCCCACCACTGACGTCAGGCTCACTGGCCTATAGTTCCCTGGCTTGTCCATACCACCCTTCTTAAACAGTGGCACCACATTTGCCAAACTCCAGTCTTCTGTCCTGTGACTATCAACGGTACAAATGTCTCAGCAAGAAGCCCAGCAAATCATTTATCTAGCTTACCACAGAGTACTAGGGTACACCTATTCAGGTCCTGGGGATTTATCCACCTTTACCTGTTTCAAGACATCCAGCACTTCCTCCTCTGTAATATGGACATTTTTCAACGTGTAACCATCTATTTCCTGATATTCTATTTCGTCCATATTCGTTTCCACAGTAAATACTGATGCAAAATAGTCGTTTAGTATCTCCCCCATTTTCAGTGGGACCGCCTTGCTTATCTTTGAGGGGCCATATTCTCTCCCTAGTTATGATTTTGTTATTAATGTATTTGTAAAAACCCTTTGGATTCTCCTTAATTCTACTTGCTAATGCTATCTCATGTCCCTTTTGTGCCCTCCTGATTTCCCTCCTACTGCCTTTATACTCTTCTAAGGATTTGCTCGATCTATCCTCTCTATACCTGACATTTAGTCATCCAGCATTCCCTATACCTACCAGCCTTTCCCTTCATCTTAACAGAAAAATACTTTCTCTAAATTCTTGTTATCTCATTTCTGAAGGCTTTCCATTTTCCAGCCTTCCGTTTACCTGTGAATATCTGCCCCCAGTCAGATTTTGAAAGTTCTTGTCTAATACCTCAAAATGGGCCTTTCTCCAATTTAGAACTTCAACTTTTAGATCTGGTTTATCCTTTTCCATAATTATTTTAAATCTAACAGAATTATGATCGCTGGCCCCAAAGTGCTCCCCCACTGACACCTCAGTCACCTGCCCTGCCTTATTTCCCTCGGTGGGTCAGGTTTTGCACCTTCTCTAGTACGTTCATCCACATAATGAATCAGAAAATTTCCTGTACACACTTAACAAATTGCTCTCAATCTAGCCCCTTAATGCTATGGCAAGTCCAGTCTATGTTTGGAAAGGTAAACTCTCCGACCTTAATCACCCTACTTTCTTACAGATAGTTGAGATCACCTTACAAGTTTGTGTCTCAATTTTCCTCTGACTATTAGGGGGTCAATGATACAATTCCCAATGAGGAAATCGTCCCGGTCTTATTTCTCAGTTCAACTCAAATAACTACCCTGGATGTATTTCCAGGAATATCCTTCCTCAGTAAGCTGTAATGCTATCCCTAATCAAAAATGCCACTCCCCCTCCTCTCTTGCTTTCCTTTCTATCTTTCCTATAGCATTTGTATCCTGGAATATTTAGCTGCCAGTCCTGCCCATCCCTGAGCCATGTTTCTGTAATTGCTATGATATCTCAGGCCCATGTTCCTAACCATGCCCTGAGTTAATCTGCCTTCCCTGTTAGGACCCTTTGCATTGAAATAATGCAGTTTACTTTATTAGTCCTACCTTGTCCAAGCCTGCCCCGACTGCTCGATTCGTTTTTGTTCTCAGTTGTACCAATCTCCGATTGATCTATTTCCTCACTATCTCCCTGGCCCCCTCCCTCCCCCCTTACTAGAGTAAACCCTCCCGAGCAGCTCTAGCAAATCTCCCTGCAACTATAGGTGCAATCCGTCCTTCTGCTATAGGTCCCTTTACCCCAAAAGAGATTCCAATGATCAAAAAATGTGAATCCTTCCCTCATACAACAGCTCCACAGCCATCTGCTCTATCCTTTTATTCCTGGTCTCACTTGCTCGTAGCGCTGGAAGTAATCCAGATATTACTACTCTCGAGAACCTCCTTTTTAAATTTCTGCCTAACACCCTGCAATCTCCGTCCAGAATCTCAAACTTTTCCCTTCCTATGTCATTGGTTCCAATTTGGACAATGACCTCTTGCTGGCCCCTCTCCCCAGTGAGAATATTCTGCATCCTTTCTGAGACATCCTTGATCCAGGCACCAGTGAAGCAACAAACCATTCTGCTTTTTCTCTGCTGGTCACAGAAACATCTGTCTGTACCTCAGACTAGGGAGAGCCCTAACACAATTGACCTCGTGGAATCCGACGTACTCCTTGTTGCTTTAGAACCAGTCTCAATACCAGAAACTTGTCTGTTCGTGCTACATTCCCCTGTGAATCCAATCCTCCCCCGACATTTTCCAAAACAGCATATTTATTTGAAATGGGGACAGCCCTAGAAGACCCCTGTACTAGCTGCTTACCTCTCTTATGTTTCTTGGAGTTAACCCATCTATGTGACTGCATCTGAGACTTTCTCCCCTTCCTATAACTGCCATCCATCACATTTTGTTGCTGCTACAGATTCTTCATTGTCTCTAACTGTCTCTCCAACCGATCTATTCTGATAGGATTCGCAACTAGAAGCATTTATTGCAGATATAATCCGCAGTAACCCTTAAATCCCTTTTAAACTCCCACGTCTGACAAGAAGCGCATATGATTCTACTAAGGCCATTTGTGCTCCTTCACAATCTACAGACCCAGAAAAACAAAACTGTCTTATTTCTCTACAAAACACTACCCCAGGTTAAATTAATATTTATGACTTATATTTTAAGATTAATCAAGAGATATATCTCAAAAAACATATAATTAAGGAAGAACCCACTCTACCTACTTCTGCAGACTTTCTGTAGGACACAGTTAAAACAATTCACTTATCTGACTGGGGACATTGTCCAAACAGTTCCTCCAAACCAGTTCTAAATTTCACTGTTTGTTAATTTTACTAGATGCACTCTGATATCCAGCGATACATGAATTCAAACTGCAAAGGCAGTAACTGCGCAGGTACACTGTCCTGTCAGTTTCTTCCCCTCACCATGTGCTTCCTCTGTCTGTTCCTTTCCCTCTTAAAACTGCTGTTGCTTTGACATTTTTCCCCAAAGTTGCAAAACAATGCAACGGCATACAAAGCAGAAATTGCTGCTCCTAGAATTCGAGGAAATCACCTTCAACACCTAAAATACCTCAACAAAGGAGCAGCTGTCACAGCCAGAAGTTTTTCCCAACCAGACTTCTGAAAATCCAAATACACTACTTCCACTGGTTGTCCGTGGTCTATGCTGCAAGAAACAACTCCGAATTCCAAAGTTTGTAAGGCATGATTTCTCTGTCAGACATGCATTGTGATACTCTGCAACTTTGCTGTTCATTTCGAAGTACCCAATATCACTTTTTATATAATGGATTCTAACTGTTTCCTTACATATGTCAAATTAATTGGTCTGCAGTTCTCCATATTACTTCTTCTTCCCTGTGTACATGGATGGATCATGTTTATTACCTTCCATTTATCAACAAGGGCTTATTGTCTTTACAGGATTTACAGTAAAATAAAACACAGTCAACGACAGTTGAATTAATATGCTTTTTATTTCTGACATTTTGAAATGAAGTATATCTGGCCCATCAGACTTAACAATGATCAATCTAGCTCCATTTTCAAGTACTGCCTTGTTGCTGATATGAATTGATTTTATGTCTTTAGTTCCACAAGTCCCAGGCTTGCTTTACACAGAGATTTCCTGGTGCTTTCTCCCTGAAGGCAGATGCAAAGTAGCTGGTTAATTTCTCTGCTATTTCCTTGTTCCCCACAATAATTTCTCTGATACCTTACAAATTTCCATATTTGGCCTTTCTTTTGTTTTCTTTGGTACATGGATCGTAGACTTAAGCAGTCTTTGTGTTTCCTGTTTGTTTGTATTCATGTTCTTTTTGATTTCCCTAACACTTCCTTCATCCTTATTTTCAGAAAAGTAAATCTCTCTGTGTGTTCAGTTTTGCACAATATCTGGAATTCGTCTGAAACTGCTTCCTTAGATTTAATGCAATCATTAATTTCTCACGTAAACCACTAATGAGTCACCTTCCCTTTCGTTGGTGTTTGTAACTTAGTGATATGTACGGATTTTTCAGACTTTACAGTATTTCTATCACTAACAGCCAATGTTTGTCTCACACTAAATGTCATATCGTATTTTTCCAATTCACTTGACCCTCTAGCCTTCGCGCTTCCATGATATTTGCGTGTAATGTTCAAACATTCTATATTGCTTGCAGGCACCGTGTAAAATGCAACATATTCTTGTCACCATTGCCCAATAGCTTCCTCAGAGCACGGTAAGGAATTAGTCCTTCTGACCACACTACACCACGCCAGAAATAACCTGCTCTCTACTTTGGTTCACAACATACTCTTCAACCTACCTCATATACACATGAAAGTGATTTTTCACAGCATTAGCAATCATTTAATTAACGCGGTTCAGATGCAATTTTAGATCATCCAGTACTACTGCAGTACCCACGATATTTGCATATCTAATTTCCAGAGCATCAGATGCACAAAGTTGCACAACAGTTATGGTTTAGATATGTAAGGCCCCCATTTGTTTCTTCCACCTTGTTGTTTGCAAGATCAATACAAACTGATTCTGAAGAAGCTGTGGGATGTGCTCTGTGGTATTATTAGTGATAGACGTGGAAAAGACATTGGGGAGGCTCATCCCGATGCTGAAATGATCTGAAGAAATGCCCATCAATACAGGACAAGCATCAATAACCTTTCTCGCTCGGCCAGGACAAATGTCTCCCTATTCTCTCTACTCCCTCACACTCTCTGTATATCTGTTACAACACCTGCCCCCGAACAAGGCTCTTGCTCCACCACTCTCACTACTGCATGCAACGTTCTCTTTCCTTCACTCTCTCTGTCACTGAAACCAAATCGAGATTGAATTTATTGTTTTGCCAACATTGAACCAGTGAGACAATTTGATGCTGGGGACTTGAAAATGCAAACATTTTGAAAGTTAGGGAGAGAGCAGATACCATCAAGACGGAAGAAGCCTGGGGATCAATCATCTTGCTCCGCAAGAAATTAGGAAATACTCACTAATCATAGATATTGTTTCAGTGAACAGAAATACGACGACCCAGGGAATTCAGCAGCCAGAAGAGTAACATCACAGAGGACGGCAGTGGCTGTGTGGTTTTGAAATGAAGTTGATGTAATCTTCATAAGTGTCTTATTGAAACAGCATATTGTTAGAGAGTTGGGGGTAGTTGTGGTGGGTGGGTTGTTTAAAGTTGTAAATAGTTGTGTAGAATGTTCACTTTCACAGATAAAAACAAATTGGCGTTATTTTCTTTAAATAGTGGAATTTGGGAGTTCTCTGTCACTCATATTCTAATATATTACGAAGTGAGGTGAGCTTTCCTGGGTGTTTGGTTTAATTAACAGAGGCGTTCACCGCCACCCCACCCCCCCCACCCCCGTCGTAACACTTGCAAAGACCAACAGAGAGCAAAAAAAAAAGAAATAAGGAGTGAAAAGGTTAAATATGAGGGTAAGTAAGCCAATCATGTAAAGAAAGACTGTAAGAGCTTCTTTCGATACATAAAGGGCAAACGAGAGGCAAAAATGGGCGTCTGATCGCTAGATATTGACAAATGAGACGTAGTAATGTGGAACAAGGAGCTGAAAAACTACTTGGTGTCAGTCTTCACTGTTGAAAACACGAGTAATATCCCAAACATTGAATAGACTTAGTTGACAGACCTGAGTAAGGTGGGCATCACCGAGGAGAAGGTGCTGGGAAAACTGAATGACCTGAAGGTAAGTAAATCACCTGGACCAGATGGACTACACTCCAGATTTCTAAGGCAGATATCTGATGAGACGGTGGAGGCGTTGGCAGTGATATTTCAGTAATCTCTCGAATCAGGGAGATTCCCAGAGGACTGGAAAATAGCTAATGTGATACCCCTGTTTAAAAAGTAAAGCAAAAAACGGAAAATTACAGACTGACTAATCTAAACTTGGCTGTGGGTAAGATCCTGGAATCCATTGTGAAAGATGAGTTTTCTGAATACTTGGATGTGGACGGTAAAGTAAGACAAAGTTAGCATGGTTTCATCAAGGGGAGGTCATGACTGGAAAATCTACTAGAATACCTAGAGGACGTAACGATCAGCTTAGAACAAGGTGAGCCAATGGATGCTATCCACCCGGACGTCCAGAAGTTCTTTGACAATGTGCCGACAGGAGGCTACTGAGTAAGGCAAGGGCCTATGGTGTTAGAAGCAAGGTGATAGCATGGACAGAAGCTTGGCTGTATGGCACGAAGCAAAGAGTGTCGATAAAAGTGTCCTTCCCAGGATGACAGCCGGTGACAAGTGGTGTTCCATAATGCTCAGTGTAGGGACCACACCTTTTCAATTTATACAATAATGATCCAGATGAAGGAATGGTTTATGATGAAACAAAAATAGATACAGGGACAGGTAACGTCGAAGAGGCAGGGAGGCTCAAGAAGGATTTGGATAGGTTAGGATAATGGGCAAAGAAATGGTAGATGGAGTACAAAGTAGGAAATTGTGGAATCTGCACTTTGTTAGGAAGAATAAAAACATGGACTACCAAGAAAATTCAGAAGTCTGAAGTGCAAAGGGACTTGGGAGTTCTACTCCAGGACTCTCTCAAAGTAAACTTGCAGGTTGAGTCACTAGTTAGGAAGGCAAATGCAGTGATGGAATTTATTTGCTGAAAATGTGTTGCTGGTTAAAGCGCAGCAGGTCAGGCAGCATTCAAGGAACAGGAAATTCAACATTTCGGGCATAAGCCCTTCATCATTCCTGATGAAGGGCTTATGCCCGAAACGTCGAATTTCCTGTTCCTTGGATGCTGCCTGACCTGCTGCGCTTTAACCAGCAACACATTTTCAGCTCTGATCTCCAGCATCTGCAGACCCCACTTTTTACTGATGGAATTTATTTGGAAAGGATTTGAATATAAAAGCAGGGACGTACTTTTGAGGCTCTATAAGGCTCTTGACAGTCCATATTTCGAGTTTTGTGTGCTGTTCTGAGCCCCATTTCTCGGGGAAGATGTGCTGACCTTCGAATGGGTTCACAGGAGGTACACGGGAATGGTTCCAGGAATGAAAAGCTTAACATATGAAAACGTTTGAGGACTCTGGGTCTGTTCTTGATGGAGTTCAGAGGTATGTAGGGGGATCTAATTGAACCAGACTGGATACTAAATGGCATGGACAGTGCGGATGGTGAGAAGACTTCCATTGGTAGGAGACTCTAGTACCCAAGTATACAAGCTTCGAGTAAAATGAAATCCTTTAAGAATGGAGGTAAGGAGGAATGTCTTTAGCCAGAGAGTGGAGAATCTATGGAAATCATTTGCTCAGAAGGCAGTGAAGGTCAGGTCATTGTGTATATTTAAGATAGAGGGAATTAGCTTCTTGAGTATCAAAGGGATCAAGGGTTACAGGGAGAAAGCAGGAGAACGGTTTTGAGAAACTTGTCAGCCATAATTGAATGGTGGACCAGACTCGATGGGCTGAATCGCCTAATTTCTCTTCCTATATCCGATGATCTTACGTTCGTAAGCCACAGTCTATTGCACCCTCTCTCTCACTTTGTCCCTTCTGACAGCAAACTATGAGAGTAAAAAATCCCTGAGTCATCTTTACCAAACTTGGAGCATTCCCGTTGAGGATTCATGGGAATCGCTCCACTGTTTGAAGGAAGGGAAATTCTGCCAAATCCAACTGTTCCAGGAAGAAGTCTCATACCAGCAGCTTGTTTGAGTAGAATAACGTTGGAGACAGAGTATCAGTTGGGACACATTATCTCTTTTCCATTTGAAATGAATTCAACTACAATGAAACTCTGGAAACTTTTTCCTATTCTTTTTCGTCTTCAGACATTTGCGATTGTGTATGTGTCTGTACGTGTGTGACTCTGTGTCTCACATTTTTGGAGAGAATGACCTAGGTTACACTTCAAACCTGTTGTAACCCCTTCAACATTGGTCGGAACAGAAATGAGAAATTCGGACGGGCTGTTAAAATGTGAATTCTCTTCCCCAGAGGTTTCAGCTCAAGATGGCAGCACAACACCACCACTTTCAGCATGATTAGACATGGTCCATAAATGTCGGCCTATCAACAATGCCTACATTCCGTGAACAAAGCTAAAATGAAAAACTGCAGCAGAATTAATTGGATGGGAACAAGACTGATAGATAAATGCCTGTTGCCTTCCAGAATTGTGCTGCCTGTGTGCTTTGGCTTTGTGTAGTTTCCTAGTATTGTGACTGGGTGCTTGCATTTATTCAAAGTTGTGTTTTGCAACATTTGACAGACATGTGAATGGAGGAAAATTGTGGACAGACAGAAAAGTGCTGCGCAGACCACAATCAAATCAACCATGATCTTATTGTCTGGTCGAGCAATGACAAAGTGTCTAATGACCCACTCCTGCTCCTCAGTTCTCTGTTCCTATGTTCCATTCAGTCCTTAAAACCACGTGTATAGGAGAACATGGAGACCACTTGCTCCAAATACCTGGTCTGCAGTATTACAGGATATCATTCAGTCCCTTAACACTGTGTGGTTTGGTGTGGGTTGGAAAATGTGATTGGAAATCCAAGCTGGATATGTTTGTGGTCTCACACCTCTTTAAAGAGTGTCTCATCTCTGCAAGTGGTGTTTCATTTGTTGGTCATGTTGTAGACCCAGATTCATGTGAATCTCGGGCCCATTTCACTCCCAGAGTTGGTTCACAAAATTATTTTCTCTCACTATCCTCAATATTCAATAACAACACTTACAGGAAAATTAAAACCATTAACTTTCCAAAGACAGAATATGAGAGCGTGAAAACAGGAGTAGGTAATTTGGATGCTCACACCATTGTATGCTATCATGACTAACCTACTGTTGGCATTAACTCTTCTTTAATGCGCAATTCTTCACGCCCCTCAGCTATCTGACAGGTCAAAAATCCATCTACCTCCTCTTTAAATACTTGGAGTGATCTCGCTCCCCTAACTTTCTAGACCTGAGAATTGCTGACATTCACTACTCTCTATGAGAAGAAAACATTCTCCACACAAACACCATCACGTATTAACATGAACAAAAGTGTTTAACTGACTTGCTTAAGTAAGAGGGATTGACTCTGATATCAAGGTTGGATTTGACTGAAGATTTTATCCACAGGGGCACTTAAATATCCAGAATCATGCATCCAAGTAAAAATAAAAATACAAGAATGGAATGCATCACATTATTAGTGTCTGTGTAGAACGTAACAAGTGATTGTCCATCTATATCAAGTTTCAATGCAATGACCTCTTATTCTCTGACAGTGCTACAGATTAACCTTCCCTCACTCCTCTTTTACCATCAGCCGAGGGATTAGATTAGACTTACAGTGTGGAAACAGGATTAGTTTTGTGAAATTCCGTTACACAGCCTCTATTGCAATGAGATAGTTCCTTTTAAAGGAGAAAATAAATCTGTCCATAATATCCCAAATACTGCCTCAACCACACTCTCAGTGATGATCACAATAATTCCTTTCCCTCCCTCCCTGGTCTCTGTATCTTTATTATGCACTGCCACTGTTGTGAAATTTAAAAGTTCCTTACATCTGCATGTCGGAATCAGTAAAGCCAGCACCAGAGGTGCCCGTGGAGATGAACATCACTATTGGGGAGAGAGTCAGTTAGAAAGATTGCACGCGAAATAGGGAATGGTCACCTACCTGAATGGAAATGAAGTGTAGGAATAAGGAAAACAGGCAGAGGAAGGGAGCTAACTTTACTTTTGTTCTTCTCTCACGGGATGTGTGCAGCCATGGTCAGGCCAGCATGTTATGCTGATCTTGAACTGAGTGACTGGTTCAGCTGTTCCATGGACAGTAAAGAGTAAAACACATTGCTATGGGTTTGCCCAGACCTGACTGTGGAAGGATAACGCAATCACTTCTCTGAAGGACGTGAAGTAAGCGGATGGGGATTTTCTCACAAATGACGATAGTTTCAGTTCAATTACATCAATTTCCTTCAAGAGATACCAACAGATTATCATTGTGTGCCTCTAAATTATGTGTCAATCACTTAAGCAGCACGCAGTGTCTGCCCGTCTGACAGAATCTGTGCAGTAAACAAGCTCAACAGACTCAAGAGCAATTATTCTGTAATTAACATGTGGTTAGAAGAGACTTGATAAATTGTATCCAGATTTAACAAAGACACAATTGATGGTTTATTCAGAAAATGCACTGAGGCTCAGGAGGAGACGGGGATATCATGATGATGGTATTGGACAGGATTTGTGAGTGGGGAGGATATAGAAATGTAGATCTGTGAGATAATGGAGGATTATGGAATTTGAGAGCAATCTGGTTCTTCTCACACATTAGTGAGTAATTTGTCTTGAATAATTGCTCGATATAATTTGTCAGGAATGGAATATTTCATTGTAATTGAAAATCTTGACATCAACCTTGCTAAATTTTAAATAATTTGAGCAGCAATTCAGTCCAACCTGGCTTAATGAACAGATAGAATGACGTACCAGGAACACCAACTATAGCGAGGATGCGATAGTAACCAGCTCGAATAACCATCGATACATCATAGATCCGCTGAACTAATGACATCCAAGGTTGGGAAAGCCAGTAAAGACCCCCAGATAAACTCGTGGCCATTGTTGGAACATTCCAGTCAAATGTTCTCAGATTCTGATCCATGTTGGAACATTCCAGCGTAATGTTCTCAGATTCTGATCTCTCCTTCCCCTCTCTCTACACCTGCTGATCCCTGTTACTGCTCTCCCTGCTACTCTCGCTGATACAATGGGATAACTCATTCAACCAAGTCCCTAGTTAAAAGAAGAGGAAAGCCCTCCAGTGACACAATTAGGGTGCACGGAGACTGAAATCAATCACAGTCGCTGAGCAAATAACTCCCGTTGACCCACCCTACTTCAATTCAATACTTTTTATTAAAATTCAAAATTATGATTAAACTTTACACATTCTGGATGTGTCGGGGTGACTGAGGGAATAAATGTTGGGTCTGGTAGATCAGTCATGTGTGAGCATTCAATCTGCCTTCGATATGGGAGCAATGCCAGAGGTTTATCAGAATATAAGCATGCTTCTCTGTTTATAAATTGAAACATGCATTCTGTGTCTACTGATCAGGCACTGCAAGATCAGTAAGATATCTAGAGAACTTTTATCGTCCATGACCTAAGACTACGTGCAGTTATAACAGACAACGATATGGTACCCAAGAGACAATGGGGACTGCAGATTTTTGACAATTCAGTGTAGGTAAAGCATGGCGGTGGAAAAGGCACAGTAAGCCAGGCAACATCCGACTAGCAAGAGAGCCGACATTTCAGGCAGGACCTTTCTTCAGGGCAGGAGAGTGAGAAGGGGCTAAGAGAAACTGGGTGATGGGGTGAGGCTGTGGAAAAGATAAGTGATAGGTGAGCGAAGGAAGGAGGTGATAGTGATAGATCAGTGGGGAGTGTGGAGTAGATGGTGGGAAGGAAGATGGACATTACGTCTCTTTGAGAGGGCAGGTGTGAGCTGGGGTGTTGGATATGGGATCTGGGTTGGCCAGGGGAGATTTGTAAATCAGTGAATCCAATGTTCATGCCCAGTGTTAGTTGGCTTCCGAGGCAGAAGATGAGGTGTTACTGGTAATATCCTGCTAAATATCTTCTGGACCCTCTGCAGCTTAACGATCTCCTTCCTATAACAGAACTGCACACAGTACTTCAGAAGTGGATTTATCAATGTCCTGTACAATCTCAGCATACCTTCCCAACTTCTAACCCCAAAGGTCTGAGCAATGAAGTAACCTTAAACACCCTGCGCCACAAACTTCAAAGAATTATACCTGCGCCCCTGGGTCTCTCTTTTCTATATAACTACCAAAGCCCAGCATTAATTGTGTAATCCCTCCCCTTGTTTGTTTTACCAAAATGCAATGCCTCACATGTATCCATGTTAAACTCCACACCTCAGCTCAGTGAATGATATTACTACCCCGTCATACTCCCCCTTCGGATTAAAACTACAAGCCCCTCTCTAGAAGGCCCACAGACACCAGCCTTGAGTTTCCCAAAGACCCAGAGCTTGGTTTGCCTTGCGCAGGCAGAGGGAGGTGTCAGTAAGCAAAAGCTGGAAAGGAAACAGTTGACTTGTATCAATGAATGATTTTAGGAAGAGGGAAGCCACATGTTAGCACTGTGGTTAGCAGTGGTTAGCACTGCTGCCTCACAGCGCCAGGGACCTGGGTTCAATTCCCACCTCAGGCGACTGACTGTGTGGAGTTTGCACGTTCTCCCCGTGTGTCTGCGTGGGTTTCCTCCGGGTGCTCCGGTTTCCTCCCACAGTCACAAAGATGTGCGGGTCAGGTGAATTGGCCATGCTAAATTGCCCATAGTGTTAGGTAAGGGGTATATGTAGGGGTAGGGGTATGGGTGGGTTGCGCTTCGGCGGGTCGGTGTGGACTTGTTGGGCCGAAGGGCCTGTTTCCGCACTGTAAGTAATCTAATCTTAATGTTAGAGATTTGAAATAGTGACCAGTGTTTTGGGATCAGAATTGTGCTCCTTCTTCATCTCTGGTGTTCAGTATTGGTATCTACTCGAGATCATTCATAGTGCACAGTCTGTTGCAGGATTTCTTCCCCTAAAATAGGAGACTACTGATAATAGCCATTTAAACTAGAAATGATCGCCAAGCAATTAAAGATCCTCATTGTTTAGCTCAATGGCACAGCAAATGCACTCAACATCCGAGAGTTAAGGCGAATAACTTGTACCCTTTTCAATGAGAAATTTCCCCTGTATAATTTGGGAATGTTAACCAGAATTTAATAGATCCATACACTTAAAATATGACCCAAAATCTGGGCATGGTTTAGGCCTTGTTTAATGGATGGTGCCCACGTTTTTGAGGCGGAACTCTGGAGTCGATTCCAGTCCATGACAGTCTGGTAGTGCCCCTATCACTGGAGAAGGTTGTGTGTATTCATGTGCTGTGGAGGTGTGTCACAGCATGTTACAACAGGCTGATAAAAAAAAACACACAGAAGCATCATGTTGCAGCTTTAGCGACTAATGCTGAATGATGGTAGGTCCCTATCATTGGGCCGAAAATTCCAGTTTTAAAGCCCACAGAGCTGCTTCAGAGCTGAACAAGTTGTTTAAACTGTTTTTGGAATCTTGCCTTGATGGAGAAGGAAGAGGTACGACTACTGAATTTGATAATTTAGACCCAGATGACTGAAAGCACAGCCATTCGTGTTGATTAGAGTCACATTTGCACTTTCTATAAGTTTATAAAATGATGAAGGGCATGGATAGGGTGAGTGCTAAAGGGACCCCTGAGGTACACCTGGAAATACAGTGTAGAGATCATTACTCATTTTGTGTTTGGAAAGCTGTAACTAGTGGGATTCTTCAGGGATCTGTGTGATGTCATCAACAAATTACAATCCATAACATTGAATTGGATGAAAGGGATGGAGCTCAGTTTGCTCACGCACCAGGATAGTCATTCAATAAGGTGTCAAATGGAGACAGAGTGTCTGCAATGGAATACAGACAGGGGGATGGTAGAGCGTCGACAATGGACACAGACATGGGGAGGGCAGAGCCTCTGCAATGGGATAGAGACAGGGGAAGGGCAGAGCATCTGCAACGGGATAGAGACAGGGGAAGGGCAGAGCATCTGCAATGGGATAGTGACGGGGGAAAGGCAGAACATCTGCAGTGGGATAGAGACAGGGGTGGGTACGGCGTCGGAAGTGGAATAGGTTGAAGGTGACGGGGGAAAGATTTAGAAGGGACTTAGGGGTAACTTTTTTCATGCAGAGGGTGGTGCATGTACGGAAATGTCTGCCAGAGAAAATGTTGGAAGCGGGTACAATTATATGTTTAAATGTATCTGGACAGGTATATCAATAGGAATGGTTCAGAGCGATATGAGCTAAATGCTGGCAAGTGGGACTAGATCAGATTGTGATATCTGGTCAGCACGGCCGAGCTGGAATAAAGGATATTTTTCCACGTTGTATGACTCTCTAATTGAATAAGAGGGATGAGGAAAAATTCTAAAAAGGGCATTTCAAGTGAAAATTCTCTTCCCCAGAAGTTTGAGGTGCCTCTCTGATTACAGGAATTCAAAGCTGAGTTACCTAAATATTTGACAGAGAAGTGAGTCACGGATAATGGGATTCAGACAGTAAAGTGAGGCTGACAACACAACCTGATCAGCCACAATCTGATGTGCCTAGTCGAAATAGCTTGAAGTACCTCATGACCCACTCCTGCTCCTCAGTCCCATCTTTCTGTGTTCCATTCAGACCCTAAAACCTGCTAGACTGGAGCACTTGCTGCTATAAACTGGTGCCAGAAACAGAGGCTACCATTCAGTCCCTTAATGCTGTCACATACAGTTTGGGGTGATTGGGAAAATGTAATTGGAAATCCAAGGATGATTATGGAAAAGAACCCTCATCTCTCCTTACAGAACTGCCCCTCTCTGCAACTTGTGAGTCATTTGTGTGGCGTGGATGGCACGCAGGCACAGTGGTTAGCACTGCTGCCTCACAGCACCAGAGACCCGGGTTCAGTTCCCGACTCAGGCGACTGACTGTGTGGAGTTTGCACATTCTCCTCGTGTCTGCGTGGGTTTCCTCGCACAGTCCAAAGATGTGCAGGTCAGGTGAATTGGCCATGCTAAATTGCCCGTAGTGTTGGGCAAAGGGGTAAACATAGGGGAATGGGTGGATTCCGCTTTGGCGTGTCAGTGTGGACTTGTTGGGCCGAAGGGCCTGTTTCCACACTGTAAGTAGTCTAATCTAATCTTATTGGTCATGTTGCAGACCCAGATTCGTTGTGAATACATCCCCCATACCTCACCCAGAGATGGCTCACAAAAGTCTCTGGTCTCCCAGGCCACAACATTCAAACAGAGCTTCCAGGAAAATACCACCCGCTAACTTTCCAATAACAGAATATGAGAACATCAGAAACAAGAGCATGTTGTTCAGCGCCAAAGCCTGCCTTGCCCTTCATTAAGATCGTGGCTGATCTGCTCTTAGTCTCAAATCCTCTTTAAAGTCCAAATCGTCATAACTCTCAACTCTCTGACAGGTCAAAATCCATTCCAACTGCACCAAACACAACCATTGAACACAGAACATTGAACAATACAGCACAATAGAGGCCCTCGATCCTTGATGGTGTACCACCCGTTTATCCGACTCTAAGATCAGTTTCACCTTTATTCTTCCATGCACTTTCTTCCATGTGCCTATCCAAGAGTCTCCCAAGTTTCCCTCACGTAATTGACTTTACAGCCACCACTCTCTGTGTGAAAAACCTACCACTGACATCTCCCTAAACCTTTCTTTAATTACCTTAAAATTATGACCGATGGTGATAGACATTTCTGCCCTGGTGAAAAGTGTCTGGCTATTCACTCTGCCTTTGCCTCTCTTCATCTTTTACACCTCTATCAAGTCACCATTCATTCTTCTTCATGCGAATGAGAACAGTCCTAGCTCCCTTAACTTTTCTTCTTACGACCTTCCCTCCAGTCCAGGCAGCGTTCTGGTAAAGTTACTCTGCACCCTTTCTAAAGCTTCCTCATCCTTCCAATATTGGGGTGACCAGAAATGAACAAAATACACCAGGTGCTGGTCTAACCAGGGCTCTACAGAGCTGCAGCATAACCACACGGCTCTTAAAGTCAATCTCCCTTCTAATGAAAGCTAACACACCATTCGCCTCCTTAACAACCACATCAATTTAGGTAGCAACTTTGAGGTATCTATGGACATGGAAGCCAAAATCCCTCTGTTCTTCCACACTGCCAGGAACCCTTCCTGTAACCCTATATTCTGCAAATTTGAGCTTTCAAAGGCAATTACTTCACGCTTTTCCAGCTTGAATTCCATTGGCTACTTCTTCGCCCAACTCTGCATTACCTCAATGTCCTGTTGCAACCTACAAAAGCCATGCAAACACCTATGTAACACTTTACAAACCTTTATGCCATCGGCAAAACTACTAACCCACCCTTCCACTTCCTCATCCAAATCAGTTATAAAAATCACAAAGATAAAAGGCCTCAGAACTAATCCCTGTGGGACACTGATCTCGCTTCCCTAACTCTCTGTGTAAGTGAATTCCTGACATTCATTCCCCTCTGTTTGAAGAAAACATTCTGTGCTTCTACACTATGACCTATTGATATGAACAAAAGAGGAAACACGAGGGATTAGACAGAGAGACTGGCCCTGAACTCAAGGCAGTATTAGACTGTGGTTGACAGCAAGGAGTCTGAGGAAAATCACACTTAATGAGAATTCGTTACGGTCTCTCTACTGTTTGGACTCATTCACATCAGAAGGGAAGATTTTTATCATCAGTGGACATCAATCATCTCAGCCGTGGGGCATCACTGTAAGAGATTCTCAGAGTAGCTTCCTCAGCCCAATTTGTCATCATAAAATCCTGACAGCGTGGAAGGAGGCAATTCAGCCCATTGAGTCCAAACTGAGCAGAATTGGGGATATTCACTGACGTTTACATGGTTTTCAGAACGAGGTGACTCTCCTCAGCTATTGAAGCAGTCTGTGTCCATGTGCAACAAGAACTGGACACCATTCAAGATCGTGCTGTTAAAGTCTGGATAACATTCATGTAACAGCACTGCTAGACACTACATTTCCAAAGTAAAAGATGCAGCTCATTCGGCACCTCAATCTGTGTTCACAAGAATATGTAGAAGTCATTCAACCCATCAAACTATTGGACAAGATGTGTGATAGCTCATTCAGTCCCTCCTGCCAAATACACAGTAAGAGAAGGAATCTGTTCATTTCCTCACTTACATGGGATCAGAAAGAGAGTGTTTTGCACCTGGAGTTACTTACTGAGGGGCAGAAAGTCATAATTCAGCTTCTCAAGTCACTAACCCAGGAAAAGGAAGGTGTCAGAGATACTCCAACTTCACAAACAAATGGAGCAGAGACTAAACAGATAGACGGCACCACGTTGTTCCTCGTGCCTTAATTACTCATAGTACATATGTGCAATTTTAACATGGTTTTCTGGCAGTAGGAATGAAGCCAAATTTTTATAGTCATTCACCAAGGTGTCTTGCATCTCCAAGATAGTAGGCCCATGGTCTCCATGGAGGTCAGAAGGTGGTTCAGAATTGTTAATTCTTTCAGATTGATGGTATTGTGACTGTTGACAGGACTGTGTCCAAAATGACATTCAATTCAGTGTCACACAGTAACTGTGCATTAAAATGTCAGGGTTCATTCAGAGCTTGTATCTCCCTGTCAATGGATATGAGGGTTCTGCACAGGTATATAAGCTGTTGGGAGTCAATCATCCAGTTAAAAATACGGAATTTTCACCTTATTCAGCTGTTTGGGATGTATTGAGTATTCGTCTCTAGCCATCAAGTTTCAACTTCTTATTCTCTCACAGGGCTACAGATTAAACACAGAGTTATGCCCTCTCTCTGCATGGTGCCATCGTGCTGGGTTTAGTCCGTTGAAACTCCTTTGCATTGTCTTGGTGACAAAGAGATCATTATTGATAAAGCTGACCAAATGTGTACACAATGCAATAAAATACTCTCTCAACAAAACACACCATTAGGAAAGATATACTAACTCTGGTACTTCAATCATTTTGTACAAAAAGCCACATACCATTTGCTTCCTGCCCCGTATGAATTCTGTTACTGATTTATAACCAAGGACATTCAGGTCCTTTTCAACAACTGAACTTCCCAACCTCTTACCATTTAATCAATATAAATGAGAATTATAATATTTGTTGTACCCATCTGAATAATTTTATACAAAGCGCACAGTTATTTCCCAAGCACTGATCCTTCTGATGCCCCATAAGACATCCACCCACAGAAAAAACACTACTCTCTTCATTTTGCCCATTATCCAATTTTGATCCATTTGGTGTATTACACCCCGACCTACCCATGCACTCTAACATCCCCCACTCACCAGCATTCAACCATGTCAAACATTTTGTGAAAATTCAAATACTCTACTCCCATTGATTCTCAGTTGTCGATGTCACAACGGACAATCTCCAACAACCCCAGCAGGTTTATCAAAGATAATTTCCCTTTCCTGAATCAAGGCTGACTGTACCATATCATATCATTATTCTCGAAGCGTCTAGTTTTCACGATTCTTATAAAGTGTTAAAATGTGTTTCTCACAGCTGGTGTAAAGCTATTCATTTTCCTGGTTGTCTTCTACATACTGTTTTAAATATTCAGTTAAAAATCACACAACACCAGGTTATAGTCCAACAGGTTTTTTTTAAGTGGTAGTGGAGGGCTCAATCCTAACACACAGGATTTTTAGCAAAAATGTACAGTATGATGTAACTGAAATGATACATTGAAGAATTGACTGCCTGTTAAGCCTTTCATCTGTTAGAATACCGTGATAGTTTCACTTCTTTCATGCATAAATCACAAAACATTATTTTAAAAAGTTGCATTCTCGATAAGCTGTTAACTGTGGTGATAGGTAGACAATATGTTGAAGGTTTTGTCCCCTTTGTTCTCTCCCCCCGTTTAGGGGATCACCATATGTTTGGGTCTCTCTGAATGGACGCAGCAGCTGATAGCACAAACCCGGAAAAAGCGTCCATAGAACCTCTCTCCACTCAGTAATGACAGGAGCAGGTCAAATCCTCACACACACGATGCACCAATTTAGTGCTGAAAATGTTTCTCTTTTTAGCGGAAAAAGCTGTTACGTCTCCCCACAGTCCCACATTCGCAGTTCCTCTCTCCAGAGAAGCAGGCGACAATGTAACATTGCCTTACTCTGTATCTCAGCCAGTATAATGGCAACACTTGTATTGCAGATGGCGTAGATCACCACACTTAGAGAAGAAGGGCAGGGGGAATATAACTCAGTTTAAACACGGACACATCAAAATTAACATGCTATTCAGGAATATGCGAAAAGGGGAAATCTGAGAATAAGCTCCTATTTTATTTTCCTTCTCGTTCATCATCAGCAGTCCCTTTGGTCGCTTTTCATTTCTCTCTCTCTCTCTTTACCAGATTTTCTCCTGACAGACGCTGCCAGACTTGCTGAGATTCTCCAACGTTTTCAGACAATGGAGAATTTTATTTCAGATCTCCATCATTTACAGTTCCTTGGTTCATTTCACCTTTAATGCTGTTGTTTCACAGAATGTCAACATAACTGGCAAGGACAGCATTTGCCATCCATCACTAATTGTCATTGACTGCGAGACTATTTGTTAAGTCCGTATGGAGCTGATATTTTTTTTGTCACACGTAGTTTCTTTACCAAAGGCTTTCAGTGAAATAATAAAAGAAATCCCGATTGGTTATGGTTGATGTTTGTAAAATGAGGTTTCATTCCAATTGTTGCCATTCAAATTTAAGATCTAACATCGGCTGTGGTAGGATTTGAAACAATGCATTTAAAGTCATAACTTGTGCCTGTGAATTGCATCTGAATGACACGGCCAGTGACATTATTACTGCGATATGAGGTACCTATTGTGACATAACTGGAGAGACAAGAAAAGTTTGTGGTCAAAATATTTGTAACTGGAAGAGTGGTCAGAAAAGAACTAGAGCCGCAAAATATGAAGCTATGAAGGAGGCAGATGACTAATTCAGCAACAACACAGAGGCAGAGTTGGAGACTGGGGATATTATAAAGGTAGGTGTAGGCAGGTTTGATGACAGAGAGAATACAGTGTTATAAAACAGTTCAAGAAAAAGGTAGAGTCATCGGTCTGAACAGTCTTGGTTCCTTCTTAGATGTTGATGAGTGAGGAGCCTGATATTGATGTACATGAAGTGGAGTTTGTGACTGAAACTGAAGGTAACAGTTTATGCATTTATAATATATAAATAATCGAAATAGCAATAACCTTCACCATCGTTTATAGAATGGACAGAAATTGGCTTACCAGGAACACCAATAATAGCAAGGATGGGATAATACCCAGCTTGAATAATTCTCAGTACGGCTTCTATCCGCAACTCTATCCATGCCAAATCCTGAGAAAGCCAGTAAAGACCCGCAGATAAACTCCTGTCCATTGTTGGAACATTCCAGTCGAAAACATTCAGATTATGATCCATTGTTGGAACATTCCAGTTGAATACTCTCAGATTCTGATCCATTATTGTAACATCCAAGTGTAATGATCTCAGATTCTGATCCATTGTTGGAACATTCCAGTCTATTGTTCTAAAATTGTCTTCCTCTACTTTCCTCTGCAGCTGCTGATTCCAATCACCTTGTGGATGACACTGCCGCTGATACTCTGTGATAACAGATTGAAAAAAAACCCTTATTAATAGAAGAGGAAAGCCTCAGGGACACAGTTAGGATCCATGAAGACTGATATTAATCACAGTCAACGAACAAACAGCTCAATCTAACTCCTTTCACAACAACCATGACAAATAGCAATAATTCCTGAGATGTTGACATCGCTAACTGTCGGTCTAATGACACGTCACAAATTGTAAAGTTAGACTTGAGGCAGAGAGATGATGCTTTCTCTTCACGAGCTCAGTGATTCTCCTCTTTTTTGGCAAGGTCGGAATTGCTGGGCTCCTGAGGCTATGTCTGATTATCAGGCCTGCTGCATCCTTTGGCTTTATTTATTTCTACTTAACTTTGACATTTATCTTACTAACATTGCATGGCTTAGGTAGAGTTAGGCATTTTGTGCGACCTACTACAGTCGTATAGACGGTGGAGATACAGTCCATTCCTTTTCGTCCTTGCAGCCGGGGCCTGGTCCTGAGAGTGATGGCCAAACTCTCACTGAACCAGGATTCTTAGTTTTACCTTTCACCAGTTATTTCTGGGGTCTCAGCAGGGGTGGAAGGCAGAAAATCTCTCCTGGCTGCTGCACATTCTGAGATTTCTCTCACAAGTATCTTTTGATGTTCATTCCTCCTGGATTGGAGAACTGCAGGTCAGACAATGTGCTTCCTCAATTAATTTTTGGACAAGTGTGCGTTTCTAGGATTATTTTAGAGCAGTTGCTGTTTAGTAATTAAACAACCTATTAATCTGTTAAGTTTTCCAATAAATTAAATCATTTCAAGTTCCTTTTTTGGTTTTTTTTTGTCTACAGTGTTTGAATAAATTGCATTTTGCTTAATGTCAAACATTTTGACCAAACGAATTGCACCTGAAACACAGCACCTCACAATTACTTTTAAAATAAGAAAACGTTCGGGTCGAGACGGCCTTCTTCATATATTATGATAGGGGTCTGTTCGGGTCCATAATAAGAAGGACAGATATTCATGTTTTAATTGGATAATTATTTAATGGACAATAAGTATCAGGAACACGGGGTTTGACAGCGGAATGTACCGAGCTGGATGAGTGATAACTCTATCAGGAATTATATCAGACACACAATCCACATCACAGTTCCAGCCCAGATATAAGACCAGATGAGATATCTTCTCAGCACTGTGTACTGTGCAGACCAGGCTCAGTACAACTCAGCAATCTGTCCAGGATGGAATATTGTGCAGCTCTCAATAATCCACTCGCTATCTGTTCAACATGGGAGCAGTACAGACCACACTGGTGCACTGATTAAGGAGCCTGGACAAAACGGTCTGTTCAGCATGGGTGATATGTAGCCCACACCAGAGTCTTCTTCTATAAACGCGGACAGGTTACATGATCAGTGTGGGGAGCTGCATTGTGAATAAGAGTGAATGCATCTGTTACCCTCCCACCATGCAGAGCTGTGTGCACCACCCCAGTGTATTATTCAGTAACACTGTGTTGGATCCCTGCCCAGTGTGGAGAAACTAGCAATCCATGCTGAAAGTGGCAGGATATGCAGCTCCCGTCCATTTACAGCTCCATACCTCCGTTGTGCAATGACAAGGGGTGTTGTGGGTGTGTAAATCACTGGCAGAGAGTGATGACGGGGGAATCAGTTAACGTACCTACAAACAAAAGCATTTTGTGAAAGAGAGATTGAGAGACGACTTCATGGAAGATCACAGGTTTCAGAATTCTGAAATGAAGATATTTCGAGAGCATCCTACAACATGAGCCAGTAATCTCAGGAATGATGGGTGAATGAGACATTGGTGTCAGTTTAGATGATGGAGAATTTTGGATAAGCATTTGTTCTGCAGCTTTGTAACTGGGAGTGAGGTCAGCAGAGTGTATGACTCATTGGGCTGAATCAAACAATAGTTTGTCTCAGTGCCGTTTTCACTGAGTTTGACAGAGGGATTGTCTGTACGAGGCTGAGCTAGTTTCCTGGTACTATCTCATGGAACTCACCTCATTAACTACCCGTCCCACCCCATGGTGTCCCTCTCATTCAATGGTGCTCCCTCTACTGCATGCAGCACTCTCTCTCTCTCCCCCTCTCTCTATTTCTCCCCCCCACTCTCGTTTGCAATACCCCACATGGCGATAGAATGTTCCGGAGAATGCCAATTATGGAATGTTACAGCCAACGTTCCAAGTAATTCATTTTGGCAGAAAAATGCCACTGCCCCAGTATGTAATACGTAAGGGAAAGGAGTAGAGATGTATGTTTTTAAAATCACACACTATTTAAATCCATCATGAGACCATTCAAACATTTAAACGTGCTGTAGTATTAATACAATCGGGGGTGAGCTGATTGTGCCCTGAGCTCCATGTTAGAGGAGCTTCAGACATTCAACCCCTTGGGTTTATGTCACTGACCAGACCACACTCAAGAACTTTTACCCCGGTTTTCTTCAAGCACCTGTTGGAGGCCATTTCCCATGGGGGACGGACTCTCCTAACAATATATTCCACCAACTTTATATATCTATGTAATGGTACGCACAGTTTACACAGACCAATCAAAAATTTAGTCTTATTTTATCTTTATCAATGCCAAATTACAATTAATAATTCTGGTTATTTCACTTGCCTTACCTTATTATGTTCAGCTAAAGACAGCTTCTAAACACTTTTCTCATTATAACATAAAAATCATAGCAAAGAACATTTTTATCCTCAGCCATTATCTTGACCGTTCTCTGAATTGTACTGTTTTCCTTGTTATGAAAATTTCTATTGCCCTTTGTGACTTTTTCTGTACGTAGCAGTTACACAGTTTCCCACGCAGGTGGCTGGATGGCTGGTTTGCGATGCACAGGGAAACCAACTGCCCAGGTTCAATTCCCCACACTGACAGAGGTTACCATGAAGGGGACGCTCTCTCAACCTTACCCCATCACCCGAGGTGTGGTAACCCTCAGCGTAAACCAACACGAATGGTCTCTCTCTCTCTCTCTCTATTGACAGAGCAGCCCCATGGTCCTTTGGAACTGTATTCTATCACTGTTAACATTTTAAAATGTCATTCATGTCATCATTTCGTTTGCCTTATATTCCTGGATGTTGTGGCGCAGTGTTATTTTGTACCACTTTCAGCATGACCCCCACATTGCACATTCCTGCCCATTTCCCAAAAGTCCATGACTCCGCCATTATTTATGAAACTTGCTGTCTGTGTCTCAAAAAATTTCAATATCACCGCCTCCAATTATCTTAAAAAAAATAACAAATAATCAAAAACAAAATTAACGTCATATCTGTGTGCCAGATTTTTATTTGTATCCTTACCTTAGAAAGGATATAATTACATTGGAAGCAGTTCAGAGATGTTTCACTTCACTGCGTTGAAGAGCTTATATTATGGAGGCTTTAACAGGTTACTCTTGGAGTGAGACATGATTTGATTTAAACACACAAAACTTGAGGACAGTGGATCAGGTAAATACACACTGGGAGTTTTCATAGTCCAAAGTTGCGTCATTTTTGTAGAACTTCGACAATGTTGAAGCATGACCTTTTGCCCATCGAGTCCACATGATCCACTGAAAAGCATCAAAGATATCCCTGCCCCCTCCACGTAACCCTATCTTTCCCATGACTAACCCAACTAACCTACGCATCCCTGGGCACAATGTGCAATCTGGCATGGCCAATCCACTCTAGGTTGTGGGGGAAACGGGAGCACTGGGAGGAAACCCACACAGATAGGGGGTGAATGTTTAAATTCCACATAGAGGGTCGTCCAATGTTGGAAGTAAGGTCAGCTGGTTGGTGATGTGAAGCATCAGTGCTGAACACAGATGCACCATGCCCCACTCAGGGTTAACTCAAACAAATCCTCGACTTTCCCTGAATACAACACGAATTCCAGGAAAATAGCCAGATATTTTGCAAAAGCGTAACATAGGAACGAAAGAAATGGGAACAGGAGGGTTCTATTCGGCCCCTCATGCCTGCACTGTCATTCAATAAGAAGATGGCTGATCTATCCAGGGCTCAACTCCACTTTCCTGCTATCTCCTTGTATCCTTCAACTCGCTGATATGTCAAAAACCATTCCACTCCGTCTGTAAATACAGTCAGTGTTCCAGCCCCCCCACAACTCTCTGCGTTAGGGTATTCCAGATATTCACTTCCTTCAGAAAGAAGGCATTTTTTGAATTTCAGTTTGAATTCAGTATCCCTTATTCTGTACCTATAATTCCCGAACTCAAGACTCTGGCCAAGAGTGGACCCATGTTCTCTACATTTACCTTTCAGCCTTCTCTGTATTTTGTAAGTTTCAGTAATATCACCCACATTCATGTCAGCCACAATGAATAATCGCCTCACCAATTTAAATGTACTCAATATTTCAACCTTTTCATCCCAGGAACCCGCCTAATGAACCAACTTAGTTACTTGCTTCATCAGCATGCTAACATTATGTTTCATGCACAGAAACATTACATTCCCTTGGAACTGCTCATTTTTGGGAGTCATTTCCATTAAACAACTGCCTGAATTTTGGTTCTCAGTGTCATCCACAAACTCGGATGTGTACGGCACTCAGCTTCCACCGTCAGGCTATCAGTCGAGATGGTCAATAACTCATTCCATCGGACTGATATTTGTGGCACTCCACTTGATACATTTTATCATAAAGATCTATTGATCGTTACTCTCCAACTTCTATGTGTTAACCAATCGTCATTCCATCAAATAATTATCCGTCATATTATGAGCTCCTCTATTGTGTAAAAACCTTATTTTGTGGTACCTTATGGAAAATCTCTGAAATGCCTCAAGTCTACCAGTTCCCTTTCATCAAGTTCGCTTGTTACATTGTCAGGGGTATCCAGATAAACTTTGCATGATTTTTTTACCGATCCCCTTTCATAAAACCATACTGACTCTGCGTGAAGGATTTCTAAATGTTATGCAATTACCTCCTTAATAACAAACTCTCGCAGATTCCCAACAATAATGGTGAAGCTAAATGTTTCCTGCTTTCAGTCTCGCTCCTTTCTTGAAGACAGGCGCCACGTTGGAGGTACTCCAGATTCGCAGGACAACTCCTGTAATCCAGAGAGTTATGGGATATTTTACACAGTGCCACCAGTCACTTTGTAAACACTTCCTTTAAAACCAGCTATGAATTTCTGCTGACCTGTGACCCCCTCACAATTCTCTACTTGTTTAAGAAAAACCTTGTTACTTTTGTTAGAACTTCTCTACTAATACCATTTTGTTTATAGCATTGAAATATTTACAGTGCCTCACCTTGTGAGGACCAATGTAAAATATTGGTGTAAATTACCTGCAAATTCCCTCTGGGCTATTCCCCCGTCATACCCTCTAAATATCCTCAATATACTTTCCTGACTTCATTTCCACAAAAAGTCACACACTCATCCTGATTTTCTTTTGTTATCAACACAGACTGTGTTGTTATCAACACAGCTTGTTATCATGCTACTTGTTTTTATATTTCTTGCCAATTTACTTACACCGTATCTTTTATTTCTTTTCCCTCACTTTCTAGATTCATGCAGCCAGATCACCCACACACAGACCCTTTGATCCAACTTGTCCATTCTGACCAGGTTTTCCAAACTAAACTAGTTCCACCTGCTTGCACTTGGCCCAAATGTCTCTGTACGTTTCCCATTAATATGTTGGTCCAACTGTCTTTTCAATATTGTAGCTGTATCTACCACTTTTCCTCTGGCAGCTCATTCCACGCACACGTCACCCTCTGCATGAAAAAGTTGTTTCTTCGTCCCTTTTAAACCTTCCCCTTTCACCATAAAGCTATGTCTTCCATGTTTGAAATTCATTATCCTGTCGAAAAGACGTTGGCTATGCAACCTATCCATGTCTCTCATGATTTTATGCACTTCTATAATTTCACCCCTCAACCTCCTACACTCCATCTGATATTAACTTCAAGACCAAGCATTTAAAAATAGTCACTGCAAATTTGAAACAATATTAAAAGTGAATGGTTCACAACACTCAGCCCCAAACTTCATACTGTGATTTGTTTTCTCCATATTACATTACTACAGCAGCATGAAACTCTTACGAGTAACAATAAGAAGTCAAACACCTGAATTTCTTTGTTTGAAGGGGGTGAAGGTCTCTACAGTGAATACGTATCTCTGCCCAAATCTATGTAAAGCCACATAGTCAACATTCTTCCTCCTGGTCTCCCTATTTGGTTGTGCCTTCTATAGCTTTCACTCAGTATAGAGAACCCTTTTCCCCAGCTCACAACTTAATTTAAACCCATTTTACATCATCTTCTCCTTCACTACTGATAAAAGCCCGATTTATCTTTTGCCACACCCTCTTTACACTGTCATCCATCCCCCACCTCTGAAAAGGGAACAAAAAGTCCATTTTCCAATCATTTGCAATTCTGAACAAGTGTCACACTGGACTTGAAACGCTAACTCTGTTTCTATGTCTCTCCAAATGGTGCCAGATTTGCTGAGTTTCTCCAGAATAGGCACAGCACAAATTTTCAATTAAACCAACAACTATGGATACTGGAAATAAAATTCTCAGTGCTTGGGAGCCTCCTGTGAAGCGCTTCTGTGATTTTTCCTCCGGCATTTGTAGTGGTTTGAATCTGCCGCTTCAGGTTGTGAGTTCCATCTGTCTATTGCAGTTCTCCGTGACGCTCCCTGAGGACATTCATTTCTGAAAATCCATCACCACTGACTCCACAATCTTCTTCTCTATTTCCTTCAGAAATTTGGGTTGTTAGCCTTACAATCTGTGTGATTTATCAATCTTCAAACATTGCAGCTTCCACCGCACATTCTCATCAGCACCTACCACTGCACTCAGCTCTCACCCTTGACTATCTTGAAGTTCTGGAATGCTGCTAGTTGTCAACCATTGTAAGGACTGATGCAAAGCACCTATTCAGTTCATCCTCCAACTATTTGTTCTCCGTTTCTCTGTAGCTGAACTCGTTTTCAAGTTGTCCAATGTTCACTCTTGCATCTCTTCCTTTTATAGATCTTAACTAAACTCTTGCAGTCTCTTTTCGTATGGGGATCTAAATTATACGTCCATATTCTCCACCTTATTGTTTATTTTAAATTATCCTCTGCTGCTATAGAAAGGCTTCCCAATGTTACAGAGACTGAGGGAGCGCATTCCAGGGAATTGACTGCAGAAGGCAACATGTAACTACACTAATCCTGTTAGGCATTATTGGGTTGCATGGTGACACAGCTCTACTGCCTTACAACGCCAGGGACTCGGGTTCAATTCCAATCTCTGGACCCTATCTGTGTGGCGTTTGTACAATCTCTCCATGTTTGCATTAGGAGCATTAACTCCTTTTGCCTCTCCACTGTCTATCTCCGTGTTTATGCCATCGGCTGTATTTCTGCTTCAGGTCGATGAAGAAACGCGGCAAATGCAACTGATTTTTGGAAAAGCGTCCGTGGTGTTGAGACTGCCCTGGGCGGTCTGGTGACTTGCCTGGCCACTTGCGTGAATGCAGTGTCACTGGTTCCCACGTTATCCCTCTCAGACCCTCAGTCTATCCATTACTGCATGCAGCCTTTCCTCGAGCCACTCCTGAGACTCCTCAGAACTCATCGCCTGGCACTGGATGCCCTCCACGCAGGGTTGTGTACCCAAAGACACTGGGCACTTCGTCACCCACTAGGGATGCTGGGTAAGGACCCTGCCATTGAAAGGAACAGAATAACTACAATTCAGTTGAATAGCAAAGCAGAGTTAACGGGCTGAATGGCATCCAATAGCGTGGTATTCATCCAAACCGTGCTTGGACCAGAGTTTTAGGGGATCACACATCCAGGACTGCAGACGGGGCTTTAAACTAAATAGGGTGAGGGTGGACAAGGTCAGTTATTGGTGGAATGAGAAAACCCGAATTAAAAGAGGAGGCAAGAGTGCTGAATTCAGAAGTTATTAAAATCGCCAACACAGACATAAATATGACAGAGTGTGTGGAGAGGGTTAGCAATCGAACTTCAAGCACACTGGACAAACGAATGACAACGTGAAGAGGAACGGTTAATTCAGGACTGGATGTGTATATCTCTATGTATGCAGTGGAAGGAATAGAGTAAATGAGCTTGTGGGGCAGGTCAGAATTGGCAGGTATGACGTGGCGGGCAACACGGAGACATGGCTTCAAGGGTATCAGGATTGGGAGCTGAATATTCAAGGATATTCATCTTATTGAAAAAGATAGGCAGTTGGGCGGAAGAGTGGGGTTGCCTTATTTGTAAGAAATAAAACTAAATCAATAGTAAGAAATTAAGTAGGGTCAGATGATGGGGGATCTGTGTGGGTAGAATTGAGGTATAGGAAAGGTGAAAAAAACATAATTGGAGTCTTGTACAGGCCTTCAAACGGTAGTCAGAAGTTAAGGCACAAGATACACCAGAAGAGAACAAAGATGTGTAGGAAAGGAAAAGTTAGAGTGATCATGGGGATGTTAAAAAGAAAGGTTGTTGAGAGTGAGGACGGGCTCAGACAGTTGGAGAATGGTGGTGGTGTTTGGGTGCAGTTCAGTCCTTTGTTCCAGGTAGACGCGGAGAGTCCTGAGACCATCCTAATGTGGATGGGGGGTGGGGAGGGGTGTTGGTGGATGTGCAATGGGATGGTATGTCCATGGGAAAGAGGAGGTGGATGGAACCTGCAAAATGGAAATTCAGAAATTAGTGTAAAGTGTCAGAAGAATCACGGATGTACGTAGGCAGGGAATGGACCAGGAGGGTTTACTAAGTAATAGTAGGAAGAGATGAGTTGTTTGTAGCAGGTGCAGACTGAACCAATGTGTCTGCCTGGACCAAACTGTTTCGGGTTATCTGGAGAAGATGGAAACGAACTGTGCTATCAGAGGGCGATCAGCTTGGTGCCATTGGCTGGTGTTTGGGAGGGTAGTGTGGGGGTGGGGTGGGGTGGAGGAAGGGATCACCAGGAGAAATTAGATCAGTTATCGCAGTTGATACAATGTCCTGATGTGCCATGGTAGGGGTCATGGTCTAAGAAAAGACTTGCTATATGTTTTTTCTATCATTTGATTCTTTTTCAGATTGTGCAGCTATTCTGAATTTCTGTATCTCCATCAAGTGCAGACAACATGTACTTTCTCGCCTAGTGTGGCGTCTCGACTGTTTTTCAACATTTCTTTTACAGTATGTACAACAATGGGCGTTTGTTCTAATAATTTGCTTCCAATTCAAGGAAAACGTGAGAATATGATTTTGAACACCGGCAGTGTGTCCATTTCGTGCAATTTAACTGAATCTTTATCCTCATCACACTCACTCTTTCAAACAAACAATTAGTGAATCCGTAAATTCCGCAGATGTTTTTTTTCAGCTCTGACGATCGTTGGGAATGTTACAAAGGACATACTTCAGTGTCACGGAAAATTCCAGTTTAAGGTGCCAAATCCTGGTCCATCCTAAATTATTCACAAGTTTAAAAGAAAAAACTTGCAGAGGTGGCAGAACGTACGTAAAAGGAGAGTTGAGCTCTGTGTTCAAAATGCTATTTCTGGCCCCCTCAGAAAAGACCTTAACTACATCACTCTGTAAATTCCCCAAAATAAGAACAGCAAGAGACTGTCCCACTATTTCCATCGCTGTGAGCATTGTGTGGTGAGGAATACAATCTCCAAGGTTACACAGCATCCTCGATTAAATCAATATCATTGTCCCTTCACTGTCAGTTGTTCAGAGTCCTGTGACTCTCTTTGAAACATATCAGTTTGTGTCCCTGCACCACGAGGATCACTGGGGGTCACCACCACATTCTGAATGGAAAATAGACACAGGCAAAAAATGCTGGTCTTGCTAACGGAATTCACCACACAAGAAAAACTAACAGGAATCTGGTCTATTAAAGGCATCCATTCTAACCCATCTGATTTCCAACGCAGTTTTAATTAGGCTTTTACTTTGACCTCAGCGTCTGATCTTTCTGTAACTCCGTGAAACTTCCACGATTGCTTTCGTAGTGCTGATTAAAAATCACATTCGCAATTTGTGCTCATCATTCTGAAAGGGAGAGCCTTTCTGCAGTTGAGAATGTTTTCATTATTGGTCAGTATCTATAGCAACGTACAAACTAAGATCAGGAGTAAGTGATTGGACAACTTGAACCAGGTCTGCCATGTGATAAGATCATGGATGATCTGATTGTGGCCAGAAACACACATTCCTGCTATGCCCTAAAACTTTAATTCATAATTCATAGCCGATAACCTGTCTGCCTGTGTCTTAAGAATATTCAATATCTCACCTTCCATCACTCTCTGGGAGGGAAGTTCCCACAGACGCAGAACCCTTTCAAATGGTTAAAACAATCACCAACTCCTTCACTGGGATATTCTCCAGTTTCCAGGAGTCCATCCATTTCTGGAAATCTCTCGCACAAATTGAAATATTGTTTCAGCATTCTACTTGAATAGACTACTCAGAATATTAGGAGTTTTAACGGGATCATGTGTCATTTGCCTAAACTCCAACTGATCCAAGGTCAACCTGACAATGTTTCCTCCAGAGATAAATGCTCCTCACAGGAATCAGTTGGGTGAATCTTCTCTGGACTGCTTTTCATGTCATTGTGCCCTCAGCTCTCCTGAAGTAGTCTCACCGTACCCTGCAAAACTGTAGGAAATCTTCCCTACTCCTGAATGTATTCTCTTTCAAAAGGTTTGAAAATTTATATTGCCTCTCTATGATGTGCACGCAAAGTGTTTCTGTTTTTGCGATCCAAGTGCCTGATTCCTCTGTGCCGCAGCTTTGCAAACTCTCCATTGGATTAATGCACTGTTTTGCCATTCAAACCACCAATCTATTCAAAAACCGACACATTTTTCCTGCTAAGCTCCATATACCAATATATCATTCACTTGACCCTCTTTGAACTCTCCATAATATTATGAAGTGGAGGTCAACATCCATCTGGTAATTAACAGCAATGCACCCAGCGAAGATCTCCACGCCTTATAGTATGGTAAGGGAGTGTGACAATTGATGTAATTCACCTCCTTTTTGACACCCAGTTTGTTATAAAGGAGTGGTTCAATGAAATGGAATCCTTTTACGCATTCTGTAATTTGCCTGTCTAGGAGTAACACCGTGGCTCAGGGGCTAGCACTGCTACCTCACAACGCTAAAGACCCAGGTTCGATTTCAGTCTCTATGTGGAGTTATCACATTCTATTCGTGTCTGCGGGGGCTTCAAACATGTGCTCCTGTTTCCACTCACAATCCAAAGATGTGCAGGTTACTTGAATTGGGCATGCTAAATTGCCCATAGTGTTCACGGATGTGTAAGTAAGGTGCATTAGTCAGGGGTAAATAGAGTTAATAGAGTGCAGAATGCATCTGAGTGGTTTAATCTTTGGAGGGTCAGTGTGGTCCTTGTTTGTCTGAAGGGACTGTTTCCCTACTCTAGGTATTCTATGATTCTAACTTTAACAGTGAACAAATCACTAACAAACTGAACAATCTCTCTGTAACTAACTACTTATTCTGGAATAAAACAAGATTTTCCTGATATGTGGTTTCACTAATGCGGATTCCACTCATACATCCATTATTAGTAAGAACAAAATTAAACTTAGTTTTTCAAAGTTCATCCAGAATGGACTCTCTTGAAATTTCTGTAGCTTATTCCCTTGTCTTTCTCTGTCTGAAATGCCTTCTCCGTTGTTTTCTGGTTTCAAGAATATTAGTGCAGCATGTTTTGCACCTTCATTGATGGATAGAGCTTTTTCGGCAGAGCATGGAGATTTTTTGTGAGACCCCAATATTTCTTTCACAAATGACAATTCCCTGTCATCATTTTTTCAGCAAGCAGTTGACTCTCCCCCCTCTGTCCATTTGCCTCTCTGTTATACATATCTCCATGGCACAAGAAATTCGTATTATATGATTGGTTTTATATTGTTAACACTAAAATGAATCCTTAATCTCCAAGTGCCGTTTTAAGTTGATTGGCAGCATTTGAACTGTTGCCTGGATAAAAATGCTGTTTGGGCCTGCTAACTGAACGGGTTTGATCCATTCTGTCAATTTGGGCACCTGCAAACTGCTTACCCACAGACATTCGTTCTTCTGTTTAATCACAGAAAAGCACCTTACCTTTTCAAAGGTCATCATGGTATTGCCCAAAATTTTGAAAGTTCGGAGTTTTTACGCACCAACCGACTGATATGCGCACTGATATCTCCACCTCTAGTAATAGTCCGATCAAAAAATCCTGATTACGATTTTTAAAAAAAAATCTTATTTCAAAATCAGCCAGCTGTCCATTCTTCTCCATATTCCTGTCTTCTTTTCTTATTCTTGGGGATTCTGCTTTGCAAGTCTTTGGCTGGTAAAAGGCAGATCATTCTACTGCCAGGCTGGACTTGTTGGCGGCTTGCTCCTCTGGTCAACTGTTCTAAATGTTTGATATTATACCCCAATGGATTGGATTGTTTCATTGGTTCTAATATTGTCAAAACACTACAAACTTGATTAGCGTTTGGCATCTTGATACATTATTTTAACTGATTGGCTGAATTTGAATTTGAGCTTGTCTCATAGTAACCCAGATACTGCTAGCTGTTTGACCAAATATTACATTTTTTAATTTTTCCAGTACTCTGGCCAGTCTTTCATTTCTCTTGAAGGTATAGTTCACTTAAAAAATCAAAACTGTCCACCCTATGTAACCCTCTGATTATCTTATATAGATCAATTCAGACAGCTCTCAACCTTCTTCACTCGAATGAAAACAGCGGCAACCACCTCAGACTTTCCTTGCTCGACCTTCCCTCCAAATCAGACAACATCCTTGTAAATCTCCTTTGAACCCTTTCCAAACCTTCCACATCCTTTCTGTAATGCAGCAAGCAGAAATATACACAGTACTCCAAGTGTTGTCACACCAGTGTTTTGTGCACCTGCAGTATGATCGTGGGGCTCCAAAATTCTATCCCTCTTCCAATAAAAGCTAACATACTGTATGCCTTCTTAACAAGCCTATTAACCAGATTGGCATCTTTCAGTGATCTATGTACATTGACACCGAGATCTCTCTGCTCATCAACACTGCCAAGAATCTTACCATTGGCCCAGTACTCTTTATTCCTTTTGCTCCTTCCAAAGTGAATCACCTTACACTCTTGCACATTAAACACAAGTTGCCACCTCTCAGCCCAGCTCTGCAGCTTACCTCTTTATCCTGCAACATATTCAGCACTATCCACACTTCACCAACCTTAGTATCGTCATTAAATTTACTAACACATATTTTTATGCCCTCATCGAGGTAATTTATAAAAATGACAAACAGCAGTAATCCCAAAAAGATCCTCTGTAGGAACTACAGTTTGTGGTGTAGTCTGTGAAAACAGAAAGCATCGATTTTGTGCCTCTGCCATTTTTGAGTTTTTCATCGTTACCTTGTCAGTTTCATCCTGCAAAGAGCCATCACTTAGTTTCACTCTGCGCTTCATGTTTATGTACTAGGGAAAGCTACTGGTATTAGTATTTATGTTTCCGTTCATTTCCTGTCATAGCTTCTTTTACTGTTGTGTGGTAACCCTTTGCTTTTTTTTGTTTGTTTTCATGAATTCACAGGAAGAGGGTATTGCTGCGTAGGTCGGCATTTATTGCCCATCCTTGATTTCCCAGAGGGCAGTTAGGAGTTATCTACATTGCGGTGGGTCTGGAGTCATATATTGGTCAGACCAGCTAAGGATGGCAGTTTCCTTCCCCATAGGACATTAGTGAATCTGGTGAGCTTCTCCTGACAGTCTAGTTTGTTATTCCCAAATTTGAATTCAGATTCCACCATCCGTCATGGCAGAATTCGAATCCAGCTCCCCAGGACATTATCTGGGTCTCTCGATGGGCAGTTCAGCTATAATGCACTAGGCCATTGCCTTACCCAATCCTGTGGAGTGTGACTAACTTGTGCAATATGATTTTCCCTAGTTAATTCCCTCATCCTGTCATTGAATTCCTTATCTAGACACGGATTTTTTTTCTCTGTCATGCAATTCCTCTTCTCTCACAAATATATTTTAATTGAGAGGTATTTAGTATCCTCTTATTTATTTGCCAAATTTCTTCATCTGTCCTGCCTTTGACTGTTCCTCCACCCCCCACCAACATCTTCCTTAGGCCACTGTAAGTATTATTACCCAACACTAAGGCTCTCATATGTGACTCTGTTTTCACTCTTTCAATCTAAATTTGAAACTGCAGTATGTTGTGGTCATTCTTTCCAAGAGGATCCTTTCCTGCAAGATCGTTTTTCACTCCTTCCTTGTATCATATCTAAAGTATCCTGCTCTCTGGGTGGCTCCATGACATGTGTTCTCAGAAACAATCCTTCACATACTCTACGATTTGTATTTGGAGCCTACCCTTTGCCAAGTTGATTAATTGATTCAATATGCACGTTTATCCCACCGCTGTTAACTTGTCACGAGCCCTCACTATTTCCGACCTCAGAAGTACTTTGGGGAGACGGTGGCTGAAAATTACTCTTCCAAAGAGGTTTCTTCCCTTGCTTTTTATTTGCACCTGGACTGATTTTCATTTTGTTCCCTCGTGCCAATATAATTTCTTTATATGGCCTTGGTATCATCCTTAACCAATACACCAATTCCATCTCCTTTACCTTCATGTGTATTCTTTCGGAATACCGAGTACCCATGGACAGTTCACTGTCCAGTCCTGATCTGCCTGTAAACATGTTTCAATCACCCTTATTAGGTCATACCCATTTACATCTGAATCTACTGCCAGCTCATCAATTTTATTCCAAATGTTGTGTGCTTTTAGGCCTCAGGTTTTTAAATAAGTTTTTTGAATTTGTTTTTCCACTTTGATATTTTCTTGAGTACGAGCTTCCTGATCTCACACACCTCACTCCTTCACCAACCCCATACATTCCATCTTCATTTGTTAATCTCTGACACACATCCATATCATATATTCCAACCTCCAACTCACATTTTGGACTGATTTGATTCCTTCTCGCAGCATGATCATGAGTCTCGCCGTGGCTGATGTCCTACTCACCTCTACCTTCTGCTCAGTTCTTAACCTGCTGATTTGTTTCCCGGCCTCCTGGTTTATTAGCTTAAATCAAACCAATTTGCACGAGAAAACCTCCCCACTAGGATGTTGGTGCTCGTCCAGTTAAGATGCAAACTCTCAATTTCTTAAAGCCCCCCACCTGTCCTGGAAGAGCGCCCAATGATTCAGAAATCTGAAACCGTCGCCCCTGGACTAGCTCTTTTCCCAAATGTTAATTGTTACCTAATCCCTATCCTTTTAGACGAGGCACTGGGTGTAATTCAGATATTACAGAGAATTGTTTTTACACACACACACACACACCCTTCATTACTTTGAAGAATAATACCTGTAACCTTTTAAATAATCAGAATGATAAGTGAAATGAAGAAATTAGTTAAAGGTAGGGTGCGAGAAATTCGACTAATGAAATTACTCCTTATTGATCAGAACAGACGAAGATGCGAACTTATCGCAGTGATCAAAATTATGAAAGAAAAGGGTAAAATAAGTGTACTCCATTTCTCTTAGCTGGCATTACAGCATCCCAGTATCAAGATCGTCGGCAGAAGATCTCGGAATGAGATAAGGCAAAACTTCTTCATTGAGAGAGTTGTTATGATTTGGAATGCCCTGCCTGGGAGATTTATGAATGAAGATTCAAGAGGGAACTGGATATATATTTGAACATTCCGAAATTAAAGGGCAACAGTGGTAGAGGTGGCAAATGGGAGGTTTTGGGAGACATTTCACAAGCTGATGCATAAACAGTGGCCAAATAGCCTCCTTGTGTACATTAAAGTTCTGTACTCTATCATATACAGATGCAAGTCAAACCCAGTATCAGATGATTTCCAGTTGTAAATGTTGCCAAATATCTGATCATTTTGCTGCAGCATAACCATTTAAATGCAAGTATTGCAAGGTCAGCTTGATGATGAAGTCTAATTGTTACTCAGCACACGAATATACTAAATCATGTATCCCTACAAATAAAACATTTTTTCCTTTGTTTTGCCACAAAACTGTTTGAAAATGCCTGATTGTTCAATCACACGGATGTATGTTCATCGTACTTTTTCACATTTCACATTAATTCCCATTCAGTCTGAAAATTGCAAGGTTTCAAATTATTGTTCACTTCAATTTAATAACACAAAGTATTTATTCAAACTAATATTCTCTGTTTATGTTGCATTATTGACATTTTTCAATTCTTGGTAAAAAGCTGAAGCTTGCACATTTCGTGAGAAATTAAACGGATTGATTATATAATAAATTTATAAGAACGTTATTTCTATATGATGGTTCAATCGGTTTCTCACTTTAAAACGTGCCATCATTCAGAAGCCAACGACTTTCCAAATGTTGGAGCGACGATGTATTCTTTTGAATACTGACAATGAGTATGTAATTGTAACGAGTTTTGAGAATATTTGTAACTCAGTTTAAGATTTTAGATGTAGGCTTGCTCGTTGAGCTGTGATGTTCATTTTCAAACTTTTAACTATCTTCATCTTCAATGGGCCTCAGGCGAACCAATGCTGAAAATTCCTGCTTTCTATTTATATGTTTGGGTTCCTTTCGTTTGTTGATGTCATTTCCTGTGGTGAATTCACGTCCTGTTCCTTTACTCAGGGGTGGTATTTGAGGTTTGTGGATAGAGTTCTAATTGGAATGCCATGCTTCTATGAATTCTCGTGCCTACCTCTATTTGGTTTGTCTTAGGGTGGATGTGTTGTCATAGTCGAAGTGATGTCCTTCCTCATCCATATGTGAGGATGCCAGTGAGAGAGGACGATGTCCTTTTGTGGTTAGTTGGTGTTCATGTATCCTAATATATGTAGTTATGTTCAGCACTATAGTCAGATAACATGTCCTTTGTTCGATATTAAATAAAATATACATTCTTCATTTTTGGATCATAAAATGTTGGCAGGAAAGAATATAATATCAACCTAATTGTTTTCAGAGACGATGCAATTATTGTTTGGTTGAATAATGCTAATTCACATTTTTGTGAATTAAAATTCACAAACATAGCAAATATCTGACCTTTTTTAGATCAGCTTGCAATCATAACTTACATTTTTTAAAAAAAATGAAAGATTTGAATTCAGCCACAGCTGCCTGTGATACTGGATAATACATTGCTCTGCTCTTAAATGAATCCAGAGTGCTTCCAGCTGGGTCAGTGCGGTCATTCAATCATTATTTCACAACAAATTATTTCGACTCCATCTTCGGTCTGAGACTTGCACGGGGGCAGATGAATAGACGTGGAATGTCAGAATCACATCGCACAAGTAACTTATGGTGATGGCATCCGGCTTGCCTCCCAGACTCCAAGCATCTGCCACCTGGACCAGACACTGGGTGAAGACGTTAACAAGTTGGCAGTATTCTGCAGTACTTTGTGTCTCGCAAAGAAACATTAAAACCGTGTCCAATGAATGTCACCTTCACATTCACCTGTATCAAAATAAAGTTGTACATCTTTGTTAATGGACAAAAAATAATACATGGGTCACCCAACAGAATCTATCTGAAGAAAACAGCAGCAAATGGCAAGTCCAGCATCACGTTAATAACTGAACTTGACAGATTCTGTCTGGTTAGGTCATCTCACACATATTCTACTAGTACTCAGGTGACTGTAAGAATGAACACCATAAGTGGACGTCTTGGTCTAACGCCTCTACAAAGCTTCCTGATCTCTCACACATCACTCCCTCACACATTCAACAATTAGTAAGAATCCTCAAGCTCGTTGAAGCATGAAACAAAGAGCATGACAGTACAGTGCAGACATTTCGGCCCTTGATGTCCAGCGAACTTTTATCCTACTCTAACGTCAGACTAACCTACATCCCCTTCATTATGCTTTCATTCATTTGCCTATCCAATCGTTGCTTAATATATCCCCAATGCAGCTGACTCTATTACAGTTGCCAGCAGTACATTCCACCCATCCACCATTCTCTGTCTAAGGAACCTACCTCTGACATCTCCACTAAACCTTCCTCCAATTACATTAAAGTTTTTCGCCCTCATGATACATATTTCCCCCATGGGATAAAAGTCTCTTGCTATCCATTCTATCTTTAACTCGTATCATTTTGTACACGTCTGTCAAGTCATCTCTCATCCTTCTTTGCTCCAATGAGAAAAAGCACTGAACTCTTCTTTGTTAGCATCCTGATAAATCTCCTCAGCAACTTCATTAAAGGATCCACATCCTTCCTACAATGAGGCGACCAAAACTGATCACAATATTCTAAGTGTGATCTCACCAGGGTTCCATAGAGCTGTAGCACAACCTCGAAGCTCTTAAACTCCATCCCCCTGCAAATGAAAACATCATACGCTTTCTTAACAACCTTATAAAACTGGGTGGCAACAGTGAGGGAGCTTTGACATGGACCACAAGATCACCCTGTTCCTCCACAATGCAAGAATCCTGCCTTTTTTCTGCATTAAAATTCGACCTTCCAAAATGAATTGCTTCACACATTTCCAGTTGAACTCCATCTGCCACTTATCAGCCCGGTTGTGCATCCTGTCAATGTACCATTGCAAACTATAACAGCCCTCGACACAATCCACAATTTCAACAATCTTTGTTACATCGACAGACTTACGAACCTACCCTTCCGCTTCCTCATCCAAGTCAGTCATAAAAATCACAAACAGCAGAGGTCCCAGAACTGATCCTAACGGAACACTACTGATCACTGAGCTCCAGACTGTATACTTCCCATTTACCACCACTTTGTGTCTTCTATGTGCCAGTCAGTTCTGTATCAAGACAGACAGGTTTACTTTTATCTCATCCCTCCTTCCTTTCTGAATGAAACTGCCTTGGGGAATATTATCAAATGTCCTGTTAAAATCCATGCACTCTGCATCCATTGCTGCACCTTCTTCAATGTGTTTGATCCCATCCTAAAAGATTTTAATACGTTTTGTGAGGCATGACCTGCCCCTCACAAAGCCATGCTGACTATTTCTAATCAAACTATACTTTCCAAGTAATCATAAATTCTGTCTCTCAGAAACCTCTCCAATACTTTGCCCAATACTGTTGTAAGACTGACTGGTCTGTAAATCTCAGGATAATCCCTAGTACCTTCCTTGAACAAGGTAGTAATTTTTACCGCCCTCCAATCATCTAGCGCTACTCCAGTTGACAGAAAGGATGTAAAGATCATGGCGAAAAGCGCAGGGATCTCTTCCCTTTCTTCCTGTAGTAACCTCGGGTTTTGTCCGTCTGCCCCAAGGGATTTATCTATTCTTGTTTTTGTACTTGAATTAATCAGTACTTCACCTCAAAATGTCTATGCCCTCTCCAAACAAATGATTGACTGCTTTCCATTTCAGGACTATATAGAGTGCTCACTTCTGGAACACGTATGGTTCCCAATATCCTGTCAATCATGAAATGAAAAACTTGGGAAGGCATCAATGCCTTCCAGATGAAGTGCTGATGTCCCAAGCTTTGACTCGCCTGTTCCCCAGATGCTGCCCAACTGGCTGTGCTTTACCAGAGCCACACGTTTCGACTCTGATCCCCAGTACCTGCAGATATCACTTTCTCCATTACTTAGAGTTGTCCCATTTGAACACTGAACAGGGAATTAATCAGCAGAAACTCTTTGCATGTGGAGCTGACTGTTTAGTTCTGGAAAGTTGTATTTGTTTAATACATTTATGGAGAGAAAATACAATTCAACAAATATTCATTCATTCCCAGAGTAACAGTTTTGTTAGTGAATTGGGCTGCTTGAAAACAGACAATGAATGACTGAAGAACCCCGCATTATAGAGTATTCGAGGTGTTATATTCCAGGATGTCCTTTACCTCAATGCTAGGAATATTGTCCGACAGACAGATATGATAAGTGAACAAGGTGAAATGGGGAAGTGTGACAATTTTGCCATCACAGAGATGTGTTTGATGGACGTCAGGGCTGACAACTCAATATCCAGCGGCACAAGATCTATAGGCACGACAGGAGAGGGGGTAAAAGAGGGAGTGTTTTTGCATGATTAATTATGGAGTCAGTTACTGCAATCAGAAGGATCTTCTATTGAGACTTGGTGATTAGAGCTTAGGATCAAAACCATGCAGACACTCTGCTGGCTATATATTGTAGACTCCCAGATAAAAGAAAGTACAGGAGCTGATATAAAACCCATTTACTGAGGTGTGTTAATACAGCAATAGGATCATTATATTCAGGCATTTCAATTCCAGACATTCATTAGGGCAGTGATAACGTTTTAGAGGGGACGGATGCCTTGAAAATTATTCCACAGAGCTTCTTATATCAACGTGTAGCAGATACAACAATGGGCGGGGTTGTGCTGGGCCTCGCCATGGGGAAAGAAGCCAGTTAGATGTTGCAGGCAGGATTGGGAACGCAAGAAAGGACCAGTGGCCGTGACTCATATGTTTTGAGTTTGCTAAGGAAATGACCCAAAAATGTTTGAAAAATAAAAGCTTTTTGGATTTGCCGATATTATGAAAAATATGACAGGATCTGGCCAAAGTGCAGTTGCTTCTGGGTGAAACTGGAACAGAACTGCTTGGGGCAGGCGGTTGGCGGATCACTTGATCAAAATGGAATTGATGACAGTGTCGGCCCAGCATGTTACACCGCAGATAACATTTTGGAAAACAAGCCAAGAGAACCTCAGATGTCAACACAAATTTCGAACAGAATTAAAAAGGATAGAGAAGCTTAAAGCAGTTACAACGTGAGCAGGTCAATGGAGGTCCGAAAGAATATAGGAAGTGTAGGGCTAAACTTAAAAAAAGTCAGAAGAAGAGCAAAAGTGGAGGTGGGGATTTAAAACATTAGAGGGTAAGATTAGCAAGAAGTCAACGACATTCTTTCGGTTTATTAAGGGGAAGAGGATAACGCGGGAGAGAATGGGGATTATTCGGGACCAAGGGACCCTAATGCACGGAGCCAGAGAATATGTTAAACACGGACTTTCTTTCGGTTTCCAGTTTGAAGAAGGAGTCCCTGGATTCACGGAGAGAAACCGTGTGATCCTTGAGTGAATTGATACAAAAGCTGGCGAAGAATTGGAAGTTTAAGCGGGATAGAGAGTGGGCAAATCTACAGATCAGGATGAGCTGTATCTTAGGCTGACGTGGAAGATGAGTGAGGAGATTACAGTCTCTTATCCTTTCATTTTTGTTTTGACTCTGGCAACAAAGAAGGTGTGATAGGACAGGATAATACCTAATATTGGTACAACTTTCAGAGTGCTAGAAATACCGCATGGGGTTAAAGAACACCAAGTTTCACATCAGTAAGAGGGAAAAAATGCAGAAAATTCTGTGGGCTGTTGAGGCTGGCTCATTAAATATATTCTTCAGGGTTGAGGCAGACTGATTTTTATGCAAGCTTTATGGGGAAAATGCAGACAAGTGGAATGGGGGATTTTCAAAATAGATCACACCTAATTGAGTGGAAAAGCAAACTCAGTGAGCGGATAGGCATACTGCTGTTCCTCTGGCGAATTGTATCTTTTTTACAATAGCCTTATATTCACTGAAACGTCAACCTCTCTCGCTATGGAGTGAGACACAGTTTGGAATGCAGTCGACGGATTCAAGGAATTCATAAATGCAGTACTATTAGACAGAAAGGACCAAGGGACTGTGGTTACGCGGATTGGCTGTCGGGGTGAAGATTGCCATCAGCGCAGTCAGCACTACCAAAAGGAAGACCTCAGTAGGATAGCCTCCAAGGCCACGCAGTGACTTTGCCTGGAGAGTGGATAGTCAGTGGTCAGGTGTCAAGGAGTGCCTAATGCCCAAGTGCTACATCACTGCAGTGTCTCCCTCTTTCCATAACTAAACGTATATGCGAAGGGGTTGAGACGAATGCTTTTGGTAGCAGAGTAAGTAGTAATGTTTGGCTCAAGAGGTTTATGAAAACAACAACTCAGCAAAACCTACAGACAAGCTCACATAAAGTCCATTCAACTTCAGTGTTGCAGCAGTGGTGATAGCAATTAGGACAGCTGCACGTTCCTCCTTCGGGATGTGGGACCTCAGTTAAATTTCCACTCTCCCTGAAGACTACATGTGTGGAAAGTGAAACTTGCTGCAACTCCTGGGAGACCGTGTTCAGGAGCTGCAGCTGAATGCATTCAGGATCATCCGAGATAGTGAGAACTTCATAGAGAAGAGCTTCCTTGTTGCGGTCACACTCAAAATCCGCACCAATCATGTTTCTACTATAATATCGAAGTCGCACGTTAAGATTCATGCCATGAGTTAATCAGGCTTACCTGTCAGTCTTGTTGCATTTAAATAAAGGCAATTTAATCCAACAGGCAGTCCTTGCTTCCTGTTGTGTTCAAGACAGAGAGGAGGTGGACGATGACATGGAATAGGGAAGGAAGTAGGCAGAGAGTGCACGAATCCCCTGTGGCCATTCCCGTCCAAAACAAGTACACCATTTTAGATACTGTTCAGAGGAATGACTGTTCAGGGAAAAGCAGCAGTAGCAAGGTTGGTGGCATTACCATTGACTCTGGGGCACAGTGGGAAAGGGGAACGGTAAACAGGACCTTAGAGATAGGAGAGTCGATTGTTGGAGAGACAGATCGGCGATTCCGTTGCCTCAAACGGGAATCCAGGATGGTGTGTTATCTCTCAGGTGGCAGGATGTCTCTGAGTGGCTGCAGAAAGTTCTGAAGGGAGAGGAGGAGCAGCCAGTAGTCATTGAGCACGTTGGCGCAAATGACACGGGTAGATATAGGAATGAGGTCCTACGGAGTGATTACTGAGAGCTCGGAGAAAAATTAAAAACTAGGACCTTGACGGTGGTAATCTCCTGATTACTTCCAGTGGGACGAACTAATGATAGTAAGAACAGGAGGATATGGCAGATAAATAAGTAACTAAAGAATTGGTGCGGGGGTGGGGACAGAGAGATTCAAATTTTTAGATCATATGGATCTTTTCTGTAACAGGGTTAACCTGATCAGCAGAGACAGATGGCACATGAAATGGGGAGGAGACCAATATCTTGTTGGTGAATTTTGCTAGTGCTACAAGGGAGGGTTTAAACTATATTGGCGAAGTGGATTATACTCATGATCAGGGAGTCAAGTGCGAGGCTGGAATGATATACAGTAATCAGAAACAGTAAAGTGAAGAGACAGGTTAGGCTGGAAAATGACAGGGAGCAAGGAATGCCTGTTGGATTAAACTGCATTTATTTCGATGCAAGAGGGCTGCCAGGTAAGACTAATAAACTAAGTGCGTGGATAGTAACGTGTGATTGGGATAATGCAGCCTTTATAGAAACATAGCTAGGCGAGGGACAGGACTGGCTACTTAACATACCAGGGTACAGTTGCTTTAAGCAGGACAGGGATGCTGGAAGGAGGGGAGGAGGAGTTGAATTTCTGATTAAGGGGATTATCACAGCAGTGATCAGAGATAAAATAACTGATCAATCATCCAGTGAGGCTTTGTCGGTGGAGCTAAGAAGTAGGAAGTGAATGATGATGTCTTCGGAGTTGTAGTATACACTCCAAATAGCCAACGTGAATTAGAGTAACAAATATGCAGGGAGAAGGGAGACATTCAGGAGCAATGTGTTGTCATAATCGTGGATTTTAATTTTTGTAACAGACTGAGACTGCCGGAGCATTAAGGAATTTGATGGAGTGGAATCAGATAAGTGTGTTCAGGAAAGTGTCCTCAAGCAGTATGCAGAGGGTCCTTCTTGGGAAGGGTCAAAACTCGAACAACTCTTGAGAAACTGAGAAGGAGACTGAGGTGACTGTAGGGGAGCACTTTGGGACCAGTGACCATCATTCTATTAATTTTCAAATAGATATGTAGAAGGACAGAACTATGGAGAGTCCAAAGTTCTAAAATGGGACAAGGTAAATGTTGATGGCATTAGACAGAAGCTTGCAGGGGTCAACTGGAGTAGTATGTGTGAAGGTGAATGGTCACCTGGCTAGTGATAGGCCTTTAAACGTGAGATAGCTAGAGTTCAAAGGTTTTTATGTTCCTGTGACAGTGAAGGGTACGGTTGGCAGGAATGGCGAACTCAGGATGACAAGAGATATTTAGGCTTTGACAGAAAAAGGGGGATGCGTGGCTCAGGTACAGGCAACTTGGATCAAGGGAATCCCTGGCAGTATATAAGGGATATAGGAGTCTACCTCTGATGGAAGTCAAGAAGAGTACAAAGGTATGAAAAAACCTTGGCTGAGAAGATTAGGATGAATCCAAAGAGGTACTTTAAGAGTACGAAAGGAAATCAATAACTAGTGAGAGAATAGGACCTCTCAAATACCAAAGTGGACATAAATGTGTGGAACCATAAGAGATGTACGAGGTCCTCAACAACTATTTCTTCTCCGCATTTACCGTGGGGAAAGACATAAATGCTTAGGAACTTGAGGAATTTTGTGATGATATCTTAGGGGCTGTCCATATCACAGTAGAGGAAATATTGGGCGTACAAGGATGTTTGACGTTGGATTAATCTCATGGTCCTTAACAGGTATATCCATGAACACTGCAAGGAGCTAGAGAAGAACTTGCGGGGACCCTGGTTAAAACTTTTTATCGCCATTAACCAAATTTGAGATTCCGGAAGACTGGGGGATAACAAATGTTGTGCCCTTTTTCAAAAAGGTCTGTAAAAATAATGTCTGGGAACTGTAGACCAGTACATTTAACATCATTGGTAGGAACATTACTTGAGAAGATACCATGGCATAAGATGCGCATGGATTTGGAAAGGCAGCGTCTGATTAGGAATAGTAAGCTTTGTTTTGTGCATGGAGGTTTATGCCTAAAAAAGAATTAAAGTTATTTGATTATGTGACCAGGAAGGTTGACTTTGGCAGGGTGTAGTAGTCGAAACGTATGGTGCTGGAAATGAACAACAGACCAGGCAGCATTCAAGGGACAGGAGAATCGATATTTCAGGCATAAGCCCTTCATCAGGAATGCCCAAACATCGATTCTCCTGCTTCTCGGATGCTGCCTGAGCTGTCGTGCTTTTCCAGTGCTACACTGTTTTTAGCTTTGATCTCCAGCATTTGCAGTGCTCACTTTCTCCTCGGAAGGTAGAATTAGTCTGTATTGATTTCAGTTACAACAGAACAGGATGAATGTTTTCATCCCCTGGAAACTGATATACAGTTTCAGGAGGAGGCTAATCAGCCCCTCGATCCTATAAAACTGTACCCAGAGTAGATCATGCAGCACCAGTATTCAGTTACACAGCAGCAGGATCAGTCTATTCAGTTACTTCAAGTCTGTAACACAGGAAATCGAAGAGACCACAATCTGACTGGATTCTGGGTTATACTGGAATAGCAGGAGGCCATTTAGCTCCTTAAGCCTGCCCTTCCCTTCAGTAACATCAGGGCTTATCTGATCTCAGCTGCAATTTCCCTTTCATGCCCAATTCCTTGTAGCCCGTGAATCTCTGACGTGTCAAAATCCATTGACACCCACTCCTACCCCCTCCCAATCATTTCTGTTATGCAGATACCTGAGACAGAGAGTCCCCAATAGTCTCTACCCTCTGAGAGAAGGAAACCATCCCCACACATATACCTTGGCCTATTGACATGAACAAAAGATACGAACTCCGTGTCAGAGTGGCTGGCCCTGACATTACGGCAGGATTTGATGGAGCAAGGTGTCAAGGAGTCTGAATAAGTTTGAACTGAATGGGACCAGATATAAACGCCCCACTGGGTCATTCAGAAAACAATGTTGTTGGTGGACAGCAATCCTCTTAGTCCCTGGATATCTCTTGGGAAATCTTCAGGATAGCTTCCTCGGCACAAACACCTTCAGCTGATTCATCAATGTATTTCCCTCTGTCATTCGATCAGAAGTGAAGGCGTTCTGTAAAAATCACATAAAACTTAAAAACCTGAACAACATTCAAGCTCATGTTGTTAACGTGTAGGTAACATTCATGTAACAGTACTGCTAGTACCTGAACATTTCCACAGGATAAAATGAGGAGCTCTTTCAGCATGTCAAGCTGGTTTCACAAGAATGTGAGAAAGCCATTCAGCCCATCGAAACAATTGGACAAGCAGAGTCACAGCCAATTCACTCTCTCCTGCCTATTACACCCGAAGAGATTTTTTTAAAAAATGTAAATATTGAAAACCAGGAGGCTGGAAGACCACACAAAGCAAAGCAGCAGCGGGAGGTGGAGTGGTCAACACCATGGGTGTAACATTTCTTCAGGAATGGGGATGGACGTAAGGAGGTTTACAGATAAAGAAGCAGCGTGGGGAGGAGGGGCTGGTGTGGTGAGGTGGGGATAGATCAACACTGGTAAAGGGTACCACTGGGTTAGTCGATTGCAGGAATGAATCCAGTTGGAAGCAGGAAGAAGGATAGATGAGAGGAATGGAAGGGAGGTGGACGGTCTTGGAAGGGAGGGGGCAGTGATGGGAAGAGAGTGGGAGGAATTGGGATGGGAGTCAGCAGATTGGAAGGAGGTTATTTGAAATTGGAGAACTCAGTGTTCTCGAGACACTGACACATCAAAAAGAAGAGGCCATTCAGCCCCTCCAAACTGTGATACTGAAACAGGAGGATGTCTTTGATGCTGCAACATGACAAACTAATGAAGCAGAGACTGCACAGACAGACTGTTCCATGTTGTTCCTCCTGTCTCCATTGCTAATGGTACACACGTGTTAAGTTAACATCGTTTGCTGATCTTGAGGAGAGAAATTGTGTGATTTGGACCAAGTTGCAAGGAAGCATCTTTCATCTCTGAGATGCTATGGACGAGTCTAGATCACTCAAAACATTCTTAAGCAAACAGCCCAGAGCATAACTTTGCAATTTGTTTCATTAAGCGTACAATGAAAATTACGTGGTGTAGTTTAGCTATGTTGACTACTGGGTTTTAAAACATACAAAAACTTTATTCACAAAAGTACACAATGAAACACAAAGAATAGAATAAAGTACCCCTACAGAACTCAACCTATCCAGCTAAACTTAATTATACTGTTCCGAATGCACTTAACAGTCCCAATAAGCAAACTCGCTTTAAAAACCAGTATAAATGAAACACAAGCTTACAGGTTGAAGTTGAAGGGCAAAAAAAAAGAGAGTTCCCACACAGCTCCCTGTTGAACTTCTCAGTTCTAGACTCAACTAAAAGCTGCTCAGCTCAGCTCAGCTAGTTCAGCTAAAAGAGCTCATACTCCCCTTTCATTATACAGGTCACTTCTAAAGCACGGTCACTTCGGCCTGAAGTCTCATCTGTTTACAGATAAACAAAAGGCCACTGAAAATTCTTTTAGTCCCTTTACCAAGCCTGGCTGACCAGAATCAGGCCCCGTTTTATTGTCCCTTTGAAAAAAAATCAAGGACAGAGTCCACCTGAGCCAAGAAAATGCTTCTTGACAAAAACGGGACGAGCTTTGTGACTCCTTCCCCCTTAAAAAAATAAACCATCAATACCAAAACTTTGGCTGCATTTTTAACCTTTCAAACCCAGTTGGTAGTCTAAAATCGCACATATGCACTATAGCAACTGTAAACATGCAAATATGCACAACCCCATGCAAATTCAGGCCTCAATGTACCCACAACCAAACGCCTCCATATCTCAGAGGAATCTGGAGTGTGCAGTGAGAGAGGGACTCACTGAAATCCTTGTAGAGGGAGGAAGAGAGCTTCTTCAAGGAAGGCATCCTTGCAAGAGGATTCGCAGAAGGTTAACATCTTCGAGGCGGGCTCATGCCCGAAACGTCGATTCTCCTGCTCTTTGGATTCTGCCCGATCTGCTGCGCTTTTCCAGCAACACATTTTCAGCCTCCATATCTCATTCAAGTTTCAATAACGCATTGGCAATCACGTTTTCACAACCTGCCACATGCAAAATTGTCATAATGAATGGCTCCAACAACAAGCACCATCGAAACAGTCTGGCATTTTCGTCCTTAATTTTTTTCCACAAATATCAATGGGTTGTGATCAATTGTCTCAGATGCATAGCTGGTGATATAAACACTGAAATATCATCATGCCAACACCAACGTTAAAGTCTCTTTATCCACCGTTGAATATTTCAGTTGATGAAGATCAACTTCATGGAAAAATATCCGATGGGTCTTTTGATTCCCTCGTCACCAATACCCGCATCACTGGCATCGAGAGCCACTTTGAAATGCTTCGTGTAATCCAGTGTGGCTCATACTGAGGGCCGTGGTTAACACAGTGTTTAGACTGTCAATTTTCTTTTGACAGTTTGCTGTCCACTGAGAGTTCTTGCCCTTTTTTAAATAATTTGTTGACTGGAGCAGCCACACTGCTAAAGTTTGCCACAAACATTGAGTAAAATCCTGTCAATCCCAGGAACCATAATACTACTATTTGTCGATGGTGTGGGAACTTTCCCACTACTTACGTATTTGTATCTCATGGGGCTATTGGTTCATGTTGAATAACATGAACTAAGAATGTGACTTGGGCTTTTGTAAATACACTTTTAGCAAGATGTGCAACACTGTTGACTTTGTCATAGTCCCCACATGATGTGGGGTACAATCTGGCTTTGGCATCACGACTATAAGTGAGTTCCAGTCACTGTAACTCACTTCGATTGTGCCACCTTGGAGCATTCACTCTATCTCTTTCTGAACCTGCGCCAACCTTGGAGGTTTATGCCTAGAAGGATGTTGCTTAATCGGAACAGCATCTCCTATATCTACATCATGCACAGTTATGCTAGTACTTCCCAGTTTACTTCCGTATATCTCCCAAAGTGATAGTAATAAATCTTTTAGATCATTTAGATTTTCTTGTGGATGGTAACTCAACAATTTATCCTAATTTTTGACAACTTTCTCATTGTTCAATCTGATTTGAGGAAAGTCCCATTCAGAATCCTCTGAACTTGGTTCTTCCTTCTGTGCTGTAATCATGAACACCTTCTCGTCTTGCTTTCTTTCAATAGCAAACTATTTTTTGAGCATATTCACGTGACACACTTTGTGAGATTTATTCCTGTCTGGAGTCCTTAGCAAGTAGTTAATCTCACTAAATTTCTTATCAATTTGATAAGGTACACAAAACCTTCATTTTAAAGGCTCACCTGTTACTGGAAAGAACACCAATGCCTTATTCCCAAATGCAAAATTGTACATGTGTGATTTCTTATCCGCTTCCTGTTTCATTGTATGCTGTGATACTTTTAAATGTTTCTAGCCAACCCTCCAGCTCTATTTAATTGTTCGCCAAAATTTGACACATTGTCCAAATGGGTGGTCTCTGAATTCTGACTTATTAATTTCTCCTTCATCAATTTTATTGGTCCTCCTAGTTCTTGCCCAAAAATAATTCAAATAGAGTGAATTTTGTTGATTCATTCCGTACATCTCTGATCGTAAAAACTTCAAAAGAAATTTCCTTATTGCAATCATCTGGATAATCCTGACAATAAACGCTCAACATGGTCTTCAGTTATTGACGCCATCTCTCTCGTGCTTCCTGTGATTCAGGATAGTGAGCAGTAGATTTGGATTGCTTTATTCCCAAGTTATCCATCGCCTCATTGAATAGTTTGGATGTGAAGTTTGATCGTTGATCTGACTGTATCATTATTGGTAGTCCGTATCTAGGAAAAATGTTAAGTTTTTTTTCTACAACCTTTTTAGCTGTGATGCTTCATAATGAGATTGCCTCTGGATATCTTGTCGACACATCCGTTACTGTTAATAAATACTTATTCCCACCTTTTGCTTGTGGTAGGGGACCTATGCAATCAATCAAGACCCTTGTGAATGGGTCGTCAGATGCTGGAATAGGTATTAAAGGTGCAAGTTTTACTTTTGTCTGCGTGATATGTTTGACACGTCTGGCAAACTTCAGCTACATCTTTATACAGTCCAGGCCTGTAAACAAATCCTTATATTTCAGCTGGTGTTGACCTCACCCCAAAATGACCTCCAACTGGTAGCTCAAGTGCCAATCGCAGCTCCTCCTTCGTCTATAGCTTTCTGGTATAAGCTCATATGCAGTTAAAATGACTTTTTTCAGCTCCTCTTACGCCCCAGATCTGTCCTTTGGTAGGGATGCGAATGCCTCACTAGACCTACCTAAAAGTTCAGGTTGGATTAACAAAACCCACATTGACTCTGGCCATTGCATTTGTCTATCCAGCTTTTCAAATGAGCTTAAAAATACTTCCATATCCTTCTCATCAAACTTAGGCAATGCTTGAGTCAGGATGGGCTTCTGACTACCAGGGGTTTGCTCATCCTCACTCATCTCCTTACTAACCCTACCCTCAGCCTTTATCTCCAGCCCTTTACGCTGATTTTCCTTTTTAAAGTGTCAGTTTTGCTGTTCAAAAGCCCTACCTTTCTTTCTCTTCTTCTGCTCTCTCTTTTCCCATCTCTTCTGCTGCTGTTTAACCCTCTCTACTGCTTTTAAACGTAACTCGAACTGTTTCATTTCTGCTGCCCTTTCCTTATGTCTCGCCGCTAACTCAAGCTGCCTCATTTGCAATTGAATTCTTGCCAGCTCTGTAGATTCTGATGGTTTCTCCAGCAAGTTTAATTTCCTCACAGACGCAGGCAGGTCCAATTTCAGCTTCTCTGTTAATTGCTGCAGCTTGGTCTTATTCACTTTGTTCAAACCTTCAAAAGTCAATGCATCCACATCCAGAAAACTTTTGGCGACTGAAACAGCCATTGCTATCCAAAGCTTTGTCTGCCCAACAATCCGAACACTCGAAGTAAAGACATGAGCACTTCACACTCGCTGTGTGAACTCCAGTAAAGAGCCCCCAGTCTATTTTGGTAGACCACTCAAAGCATTCTAAAGTAGGCTGCCCAGAGCACAACGTTGCAACTTGTTTTGGTAAGTGCAAAAGGAAAATTACCCGGACTAAGTTAGCGAGGTTGTCTACTCAACTTTAAAACCGACAAATACTGTATTAAAAAAATTACACAATGAAACACAAAGAACAGAATAAAATAACCCTACTGAACTTAACCTATACAGATAGACTTAATTATGCTGTTCCAAATATACACAACAATCCCAAGAAGCAAACTCCATTTAAAGACCAGTATAAATGGAGAGCATGCTTTCAGGTTAAAGTTGAAGGGCAGAAGTCTCATCTGTTTACATATAAACCAAACGCCCCTGGAAATCATTTTCATCTCTGAGCCAAACAAGACTGGTCGGAGTCAGGCCCCGTTTTATTGTCCCTCTAATAAACATCAAAGACAGCGTTGAAGACTGAAGAGAAGCGTCACAAGACATGCATTGTGTATGTTAGTATATTGGGGTATTTACCAATACATCTGTGTAATTCAATGCCTGTATCTTTGTGCAATGGGATATGTGTTCTTCAGCGAGTGAGAGAGATGAGGTTGGAACTGACAGTAGGTTTGAATTGAGAATTGTTCTTTACTGAATATTGCTCCTTATTCAGTTGGTGGTACGTGGATATTTCAGAATCTCCACACAAGGCCTCCCGGTCCTCTCCGGCTCTCTCCAGGATCCATCCCACATATCAGGGTAGGGGGATGAGGGAACGGATATCCGACACTCCACCACCCAGCTTTGCCCTTTCTGTCCTATTCCACGCTGTTTCTCCTGGAATGGGAGAAAGGGAGGGAATGAATGAGGGTGGGAGTGGAAGGTCCTGCTGTTCGTGCTAGGCTAGGTGAAGTGTGACATGTTGATGTGGCCGGAGGGAGACTGTCCATAGTGTTGTATCCATGTAGTGTTATTAGTGCGTGGGGCTATTGCGTCAGGGACAACAAATGTGGGGAAGAGTAGGTGCTGAATTCAATAGTGAGAGTGGTCGTGCTTGACCCTTATTTGGAGATACAGTGTGAGCCTTGGTTGAGGGTAGGTGCTGTAAGAGACATACAGTGAGTGTGAGGGAGCAGTGAGAATATACGATGACACTTATCCTGACAGACTTATCAATTCAAACCTACTGTCAGTTCCAACCTCATCTCTTTCACTCGCAGAAGAACACATATCCCATTGCACAAAGATACAGGCATTGAATTACACAGATGTATTGGTAAATACCCCAATATACTAACATACACAATTCATGGTTGTCCTGTATTGCTGGACATGTATTCAGATCACCTCAGCATGGAGGTGAGCCTCTCCGAATGTCTTATCCAAGTCTATCATCAATAATGACACAGGTTCTGTCCCGCAGATTCCACAGAATCAGTTTGGATTGGTCTTACAATTAGCAAGGAGAAACAAACCTGTTGTGTTATATATATGAACCAAAACTGTCACGCAAATGTTTTGCATCATATGCTGTGGAAATTATATATGCAACTGTATGCAAAGGGAAGCTATGACATATTGATATTATCGCTGGGCTCTTAACCCAGAGACCCGCGTAATGTTCTGGGTTCAGGGATTCAAATCCTGCCAAGGCAGATGGTGGAATTTGAATTTAATAAATATCTGGAATCGAGGGTTTATGATGATCAGGAATCCATTGTTGATTGTTGGAAGAACTCATCTGGTTCACTGATGTCCTTTAGGGAAGGAAACAATTGTTCTTACCTTGTCTAGCCTGCACGTCACTCCAGACCCAACTCTGTTGACTCTTAACTGCAGTAATAATGGATGGTGTCAAGTTGGATCGAAACTGAGTTAACTAAGTGACTGCTAATGTTGTGAAAAATAAATTCCATAAGTGTATATCAGGTAGGTTGAAGAGTATGTTGTGAACCAAACTAGAGAGCAGATTATTTCGGATTTGGTGTTGTGTGATACTGATTAAGTATGATCAGCCATGATCATATTGAATGGTGGTGCAGGCTCGAAGGGAAGAATGGTCTATTCCTGCACTCATTGTTTATTGTGTGGTCGGAAGGACTAATTACTAACCTTGCTCTGAAGCGGCTTTGGAGGAATAGTGACATTAATATGTTGTATTTTACATGGTGTCTGCATTCAATATGGAATGTTTGAACATTCTGGCCAAACATCATGGAAGCCCAGAGGCTAGAGGGTCAAGTTCACTCCATTGAACTGGGGAAGTACAATATTACATTCAGTCAGAGAACAATGGTTGTTAAACTCATAGAGTCTTACAGCACGGAAACAGGCCACTCGGCCCAAACTGGTCCATTCCGAACAAAATATCCATTCACACTAACCCCATTTCCCTTTATCCTTCTAATCCTTTCCTACCTGTGTATTTGTCCAAATGTATTTCAAATTTTGTGACTGTACCCGCCTTAACCACTGCTGCTGGTAGCTCGTCCCATATGCATACCACTCTGTGTGTAAAAGAAATTGCCCCTCAGGTTCCCTTTAACTATTTCCCCTCTGACCTTAACTTGATGCCCTCTAGTCTGTGATTGCCCAATCCTGGGGAAAAAAGGACTGAGTGCATTCACTCTATCCATGTCTCCCATGGTCCTTTACACTACTATCAGGTCCCCCTCAGCCTCATTCATTCTAAAGTAAAAACTCCTAGCTTGTTCAATCTCTCACTATAACTCAGATCATTGAGTTTTGGCAACATCCTGGCGAATTTCTTCTGCACTTTTTCCAGTTTAAGAACATCCTTCCTCGAGCAAAGTGAACAAAACTGAACATGACGCGACAAGTATGGACTCGCCAACATCTTGTATAACTGCAACATAACTCCCTAATTTCGATATTCAATGTTCTAACTGAAGAAAGCCAGTGAGACAAATGCCTTTTTCAGTGCCTTGTCTACCTGGGACTCCACATACAGAGAAACGTGCACCTGAATTCCAGGGTCACTCTGTTCCACTGCACTCCTTAAGGCCCTGCCATTCACGATGAAACTCCTGCCTTGACTTGACTTTCTAAAATGCAAGAACCTACACTTATCTGAATTAAACTCCATTTGTCATTTATCGGCCCACTTCCTCACCTGATCAAGGTACTGCTGTAATTTCTGAAATTTCTGAGAACCTTCCATATTGTCCACGATACCACCTATTTTAGTGTCACCTTGAAACTTACAAATCATGCCTGTACATCTCATCTAAATCATAGATATGTGTAATATATGAATATGTGAATTTGTATATTTTATATATATATATATGTGTGTGTGTGTGTGTGTGTGTGTGTGTGTGTGTGGTCCCGACACCGACCACTGAGGAATTCCACTCATCACAGGCCTCCAGTCCGACAAGCATCCTTCCACAATTACCCTCTTCTTCCTATCATCAAGCCAATTTTGGACCTAATTTGCTAGCTCCCCTCATGTCCATGTGATCTATCCTTCCAGAGCAGCATACCATGTGGAACCTTCTTGAAGGCCGTACTGAAATCCATATAGGCTATATATACAACCATGCCATTGTCAAAGTTACTGGTCACATTATCAAAGCAGTCTAACAAACCTGTGAGCCATAATCCCCCATTCACAAGGCTCTGTCTTTCCAAATGCATGTATATCTTTTCCCTCAGAATCTTCTCAAGTAACTTACCTGCTACAGATTTTGGGTTTGTTGGTCTATCGTTCCCCGGTTTTTCTTTGTAGCCCTTCTTGAATAAAGTTTTGTGATATGTTAGCGTCCCCATTGGGTAGGGTGTTGGGGGTTTGGGGGTGTGGAGTTGAGAAAACTCTATAAAGTGTCATTGGTACTTTGGATTTTGTTTCGTTCTTTTTAAAATGTTTTTAGCTTTGGAAAGTTTTGAGAGCTTGTTATTTGCAGTAGTTTTAGTTTGCACAGATTTAAGCTCGATGAGTCTTTTGTCATCAATGCTTAGCGATGTGTAATTCGATATGAAATTCTCTCGAGTTCAAATGTTGCTCCAGTATGTTATCGATAATGATGTGCTTAAACGGTGTACCTGGAACATTAAGGGGAGCCATCTGCCATTCAAGAGGGAAAATGTACTTTATCATCTTACAAAAGAGAGAGTGAATGTTGTTCTATTGCAGGAGATGCACCTTGATTACAAGGAACGTTTGACGTTACAGCAGGGAGGGTTTGATCGGTTTTATTTCTCATGTTTTAATACTAAGAGTGGGGGGGAAATCATAATGGATAGGAAGAACCTTTCATTTAAATTGCTAGATTATGTTAAACACCCATGGAAGAATGGTAATCCTCAAAGCCTTGAACTGTCGGAATTAATACATTATTTTGAATGTTTATTGCCACCCGGTGCACCCTCTCAAGCTCCTGGAAGATGCCTTTCCCAAATTAAGTTATCTTGCACCGTGATACATTTTTGCAGAATAAAAGTTCGACTGTGTTATGGCCCTACGGTGGACAGAATATCCAAACGTCCCCCAATATCCTCGTTATAATGTAATCAATTAGTGGATTTGTGTGCAGAACTCGAGCTGGTGGACGTCTGGAGGCAAATCTGCCTCACAAGTAGGGATTTTATTTTCTCCTTTAACCCGCAGAAATTGCACACGAGGGTGAATCTCTTCCCCATCCCTGCAACAATCTGAGATTCGGTGGCAACCTGCGCAATTAGGAATGTTATCCCAACATTACTGCCGCAGAAGTGGGATAGAAGTCAGATACGATTATGTTGTATGCAGATGGTCTTATGTTTTTGTCAAATCCCGCAATTTCGGTAGCTCACCTGATGCAATGCATTAATTCGCTTGTCACTTTTTCGGGCTTTACGATTAATTTTACAAAGTTGGAGGCCATGGCTATAGGAGATCTTGGGGAAATGCGTGATGTTGAGGGCAAATCCTGGTTTCCTTTTAAATGGTCACGAGGGTAGGGTGGGGAAGGACCCTATTTCAGTATATTCATTACATCCGTCTTTGATCATTTATTTAACGTGAACTATGTCGATTTGTTTGACAAAATTAAACAAGATCGTCAAAGATGGGAGGCAAATCCAATATCCTAGCTCGGTCGGAAAGCTGTTCTTAAAATGAATGTACTTCCTTATTTGCTATACCCCTTGTGAATGCTTCTTTTGATGTTTCCCAGACAGATATTTCAGAGACTTTATGCCTGGTTTATCTCTTTTACTTGGCACCATAAGCGACTTTTTATCAAGCTAACCAGATTGCAACTACCCACCAGATTGTGGGGAGTAGATCGCCCAGACAAAAGCTATCAATTAAGATGTTTTTTTTTCCCATGATATTGCCTGGGACGCTGAGGACTCGGCGTCAATACTGTGAGATATTGCACCCTCTCAGGCAAAGTGAACCCTGATTAGTCTGTTTTTCTTAGCTAAAGTGACAACATTTAAGAAGTATTGTCATAACCCAATAATTATCAATGCTGTTAAAGCATAAATGACAATGCATCAGATTGAGGGCAATACAACCACAACCATGTTTCTTACCCCTATAATTGGTATACCGGGTTGTCATCCTGAGATAATAGATTCCAGGTTTAAACTGTGGTCAGCAAGAGGTGGGCCTTGAGTGATTTAGAATTCGTAGAATCCCTACAGTGTGGATACAAGCCCTGGGGACCAGCAAATCCACTTCAACCCTCTGAAGAGTAACCCACCCAGACCCATTTCCCTACCATCCTGTACTTACCCTGACTAATGCCCAAACCTACACATCTCTGAACACTATAGGTGATTTATCAATGGTTAATTCATTTAACCTGCACATATTTTGGCTGTGGGAGGAAACCCACACAGACATGGCGAGAATGTTAACTCCACGCAGCCAGTCACCCAAGACCAGAGCCAAAGCTGAGGCCCTGGTGCTGTGAGGCAGCAGCGCTAACCACTGAGTCACCACGTGTTATTTGATGGAGAAATAACGATATCATTTGATCAAATAACTCGTACGTATGGACTACCTAGTAGAGACCTCTTCTGTATTCTTTTTTCCAGATCAGAGATTTGATTTTTAAAAAAACAGATTTTTAACAGACTCTTACAGATCCGATGGAGGACGAGGGTGACTATTGCTCAGAATACACTCTCTGTCAGTACGCTCTATCATTAATTGGAGAGTGTCCCCTCAGACAAGACTCTGCAGCTTTGTGATGCCTGCGAGAGAGAGTTCAGAATACTTCAGAGACATGGGAGGATATTTGTGAAAATGCTCAAAGGATTTTGATCTGTAGTAAGCCCCATTCCATGCAGTTGTAAATTCTTCATAGTGTCTATCTGACCCCAAATTGTCTCTCAAAATTCAAAGTGGGATTACCTTCATGTGCTAAATGCTGAATGACTACAGGCACTCTTACTCATTGCTTGTGGTCCTGTTGCAGGCTTCATCTGGATTGGAGCACTGTGGTAGGTGTGATAGAGTGGGTACTGAGGACTGAATTGGAGATGGACCTGGTTTGTGTTTTCCTGGTTCTGCCCAGGGTAGTTTCCACAGATAAACATGGGGAAAAATAAATATATCCTTCCTTTCCATACTTTCCATGCTAGTAAATATAGTCTGTTGGGTCGTCGTCAACTCTTCATGGAGAATATCCCTTTCGACTTTATCACTGGTATGGTGCACCAAAAAAACAAAGATTTATACGAGACATGGCAGCCCTTTTTGGATTATGGCAATACAGAGTTATCGGCCACTCCAAGAAGGGTTTTTATATAACCATGATGCTATTGCCTAATGAATCTAATATCCATCGATGAAGAAGCATGAACATAAAAAATGTATCAGTTAATGCTCTTAATGAACGAGAGCTATCGTTTTGTTGTGCTGAGCTGTATTGTTTATTCATTATTTATTGTTTAGTTTTGTTTTTCTTCTGTCTGTGCAGTGTTTTAACTTGTTTTGTATGTACATGCAAATGCATGTATTTTTTCAGTTATTTGAGTTGTGTTGTTATTGATTTATTATAATATTAAATATCTCTTTTTCAATAAAATATTTTTGAAAATTAAAATGCTAACATTGATAGAATAGAGTCACAAAGTACTCCCATCAGAGAGACCACTCATGTTGGTTTCTCCTGAGGATCACCATACCTCGGGTGACGGGGTGAGGTTGAGAGAGCGTCCCTTTCATGGTAGCCTCTGTAGGTGTGGGGAACCGAGCCTGCACTGTTGGCCTCCCTCTGTATCACAAACCAGCCGTCTGTCCAACTGAATGGGAGAACTGTGTAACTTATACAGACAGAAACAGTCACAGAGAAAGGGTAAAAGAAACATTCATAACAAGTAAAGTGGTACAATTCAGGTAACGGTCAAGATGACGGCTGGGGGGAAAAACGGTCTCTGCTCGAAATTGTATTTTATAACAAGACATGTTTAGAAGCTGTCTTTGTTTTAATATCATTGAGGTGAGTCAAGTGAAATAACCAGAATTACTAAGTGTGATTGGACATCTATAACCATAAAATAAGTGCAGATTTTTGTTTGGTCTGAGTAAAGCATGCTGACCATTACATGAAAGAATAAAGATGATGGAATATGCTGTTAGGAGTGTCTGTACCCCATGGGAAATGCCCTCAAACAGGCGTTTGATAAAAAAAAAAGGGGTAATAGTGCCTGAGTGCTGTTTGGCCAATGACAGGAACCTCGGGGGTTGAATGACTCAAAGTTCCCGTAACATGGAGCTGAGAAGACCATCAGTTCAGCGGGGACCTTATTAAATGCCAGAGCACGTTTGAAGGGCTGAATGGCCTCAGCATGGTTTGAATTGTATGTGATTTGAAAAACGTATTTCTCTACACCTTCCTCTTATATGTTACACACTGGGAAACTGCCATTTTCCTGTAACTGGGAATTATTTGGAACATTATCTGGAACATTCCATAATCGGCATTCTCCAGAATATTCCATGATTGTGTGGGATGTTTTGCAAAGGCGAGAGATAGAGAGGGAGAGAGTAAACGTTGCATGCAGTTATGAGAGTGGGGGGACCATGAGTCTTTTTCGGCGGTAGGTGCGATCACAGATATACAGTGAGTGTGAGGGAGCAGAGAGAATACGGTGACACTTATCCTGAAAGAGCAGGGAAGGTTATTGATATTTGTCGTGTACTACTGGACATTTCTTCAGACCTCAGATACTGCACTAAGCTGGGGGGTGAACTCAGACCATGATTGGTGGGTCTAGTGGTGTGGCTCCCTCTGGGAAGAGAATGTTCTCCCTCTGTAGTAGCCCATCTAATACGCCCGCCATGCTCCGTCAACAAACCATGCTGTAATTGCCCCTTATCTGCCAATCTGCCATTTCCCTGCCTTTGCTCTGTATCCATCTAATCCTGTCCTATTTGTCTTTGTCCAAATGCCTTTTCAATGTTGCTATTGTACCCACTTCAATCACTTCCCCTGGCAGCTCAGTCCATATGCGTACCACAGACAGTTTAAAAAAGATGACCCTCAGGTTCCTGTTTTATTTTTCCTCTCCAAACATGAACGGATGTCCTCTCGTCTTCGATTCCCCAACCTTGCAAAAAAGAAGTACTCACCCCAGGCATGCATCGTATAATTTGTTAAAATCTATACTTCCATAAGAACCACCTCAGTTTCCTACTCTGTAAAGAAATAAGTTCTAACCTGTCCAAATTCTTCCTATAACTCAACCCTTTAGCCCAGGAAACATCTTCTAAATTCCTTCTACATTATTTTTTGTTCAATAATATCCTTTCTAGAGCAAGGTGAACACAACTGTACACAATACTCCAACTGCAGACTTACCAACATTCTGTACAACTGCTACATAACGTCCCAACTTCTATACTCAATGCCCTGATGTAGGCTAGTGTGCCAACAGCCTTCCTCATGGTCCTGTGTACCTGTGACCCAAATTTCAGATAACCGTGTACCTGATCTCCAACGTCATTTTGTTCCACTACACTCCTTAAGTCCCTCTCATTCATCCTTAAACTCCTACCTCGAATTGACTTTCCAAAATGCAAGACGTCACACTTATATATATTAAACTTCATTTGCTAATTCTCAGCCCACTTTCCCAGCTGGTCAAGGTATTGCTGCAATTTCTGATAATGTTCCTCTCTCTAAACGATGCCTCTAATTTTAGTGTCATCTGCAAACTTACTAACCTTGCGTTGTGCACTCTGATCCAAATCATTGATATAGATAACAAACAGCAATGGGCCCAGGACCGACCGCTGAGGCACGCCAATTGTCACAGGCTTCCAGTCCGACAAGCATAACTCCACCATAGCCGTTTGCTTCATAATGTTAAGCCAATTGTGTTGCCAATTTGCCAGTTCACCTTGGATTCTATGTGATATAATCTTCTAGAGCGGCCTACTATCTGGATCCTTATCAATGGTCTTACTGAAATCGAAATAGAAGATGTCTACCACTGTGCCCTCGTCAACGTTCCTGGTCACTTCCTCAAAAATCTCTAACCAACTTCGTAAGGCATGATCCGCCACGGACAAAACGAAGCTGACTGCTTCAAATCAAACTTTGTATTTCCAAATGCATGCACATTTTATCTTTCAGAAGCTTCTCAAGTGGTTTAGCGAAAACAGGTGTGAAGCTTACTGGTCTATATTTCCTGGGCTTTTCTTTGCAGCCATTCTTGAATAAGGCACAACGTTTGCTACCGCCCAGTCTTCCGGGACCTTGGCACTTAAGCTTTATCTCTCGCTTCTTGCAGTGCTATTGGATATATCTGGTCAGGACCAAGAGATTTGTCTGACATTGTTCATTCTAATATATCCAATAACAATTCTACTGTGATATGGACAGTACCAAGATTTGACAACTAACCTCCTAAAGGTCACAGGTCTTCATGTCTTTCTTCATGGTAAACACAGTGGGGAAATTGAGGAATTCACCAATCTCTTGAGGTTTTACACATGCATGCCTATTTTGGATTTTAAGTCATCCTATTCTTTCCCTAGTTGTTCTTTATCTTTACTATACTGAATTTGGATTCTCTCTAAATTTCTCATCCAAGGCTATCCCATAGCCCTTTCACCTTGCTGATTTCCTTCTTCAGTAAACTCCTCTATCCCCTGCATACCTCCAGGGATTCCTTTGACCGAGCTGCCTGAACCTGAGCCACGTCTCCATATTTTTCTGATCAGAGCCTCAATATCTCTTGATATCCAGTCTCACTTTGCCTTCACCCTCACAGGAAAATGGAAACCTTGAACTTGAGCTCTCTCACTTTTAAAGCCCTCCCACTTGCCCGAAATCCTTTTACCTCGAAACAAACAACTCCAATCATCCCATGCAATCCCCTGTCTAATTCCAACAACATACGCCTTGCCTCAATTTAGAAGTTGAATCTGTGGATCAATTTTGTTCCTCCCATAACTATTTTTAAATTAATACAACTCGAATCACTTTTCTCAAAATGCTTCTCCACTTTTTCTCCTTCACCTATCCTGCCCTATTACCCAACAGTAGGTCAAGTTGGTCCTTTCCCGAGTAGGTTATTCTACATATAGATTGTGGAAATTTTCCTGAACACACTTAACGAATCACATTCCATCTAAGTTCTTAACCATCTGGAAGTCCCAGTCTATGTTCGGAAAATTGAAATCACCTATTATAACAATCCTGTTGCTCCTGCAAGTCTCCCCAGTCTCGCTGCATATTTCTTCCTCTAATTCCCATTGTTGATTTGGAGGCTTATAGTGCAACCACTATAACATTACCATCCCCCTCTAACTACTTTGCACCATTCACAAATCCTCGTTGGATATTATCTCAGTCATTTCAACTTTAAATACTGGTGTTATACTCACCTTTATCAGTACTATTGGTATTTAAACTGTTTCCATTTACATCTCTCCATTGCAGTGATTTTCACATCATGGCACCCCTTGTCAAGGCACAGTGGAGATATGGAGCTGTAAATGGATGGGAGCTGCACATCCTGTCACTTTCAGCATTGTTTGCAAGTTTCCCCACACTGGGCAGCAATCGAACACAGTGTTACCGAACAATGCAACAGTCAGGGTTTATATATTAATGAACCAGTGCGGTCTGCACAGCTCCCCACGCTGGATATTTAGCCTATGATAATAGATCAAGCATTGGTGTGGGCTGCACAGAGTTCCATGCTGGATATTGCTGGGTTGCATTCAGCAGTACGCTAGTCGGATCAACACAGTGCTCCATCCTGAACACATAATGGATGGAGTGGTTATGTGAGTTGGATTGCGAATGTGAGAGAGCTAAACATCTGGCAATACCTTTATTATTTGTTTTCATTCTTGTGATTGGACCCTGTGTCCCAGTCTCGAGCAGTTGAGTGATGGCCTTCTGTTCCTGTGTCCCAGTCTCGTGCAGTTGAATAGCTACCTCCTGTTCCTATGTCCCAGTCTCGAGCAGTTGAGTGACTCCCTGCTGTTTCTGTGTCCCAGTCTCGAGCAGTTGAGTGACTGCCTCCTGTTCCTGTGTCCCAGTCTCGAGCTGTTGAGTGACTGCCTCCTGTTTCTGTGTCCGAGTCTCGAGCAGTTGAATGAGTGCCTCCCGTTCCTGTGTCCCAGTCTCGAGCAGTTGAGTGACTGCCTCCTGTTCCTGTGTCCCAGCCTCGAGCTGTTGAGTGACTGCATCGTGTTCCTGTGTCCCAGTCTCGAGCAGTTGAGTGACTGCCTCCTGTTGCTGTGTCCCAGTCTCGAGCAGTTGAGTGACTGTCGCCTAATCCAAGTTTTGTGAAAATAGATGTCCTCCTCCTGCTCCAGAGTAACAGGCTCCAATAGCTCTCTACTCAACTGCTGCTTCTGTGGAATGGAGTTGAGGGACTGAAGCTTCTTCACATTCTTTACCGCTTTTCTTGAGTAAAAGCCCTTATCCTTTTTCTGTAAAACACCATCAAATTCTGAATGATTTATTTTTGTATTTGACTGTCAGTAATTGAGCAAACAAGCTGTCTGACAGAATTCAGAACCTGAATAACCTTCTGTTCCTATGTTAAACACTTAAGAGTCAACAGACTCTCAGAGATGTACAGCACGGAAAAAGATCCTGCGGTCTGGTCATCCATACCGACCAAATATCCTAAATTAATCTAGTTCCCCCTTGGCAGCAGTTGGCCCATCTCCCTCTAAACACTTCCCATGCGTGTATCCATCCAAATGCTTTTTAAAAGGTGTAACTGTACCTGCCTCCAATATCTCTTTTGGCTGTTCAATCCGTACACACAGAAGTGTCTGTGTGAAAATGTTGTTTTAGCGTCCCTTTTTAAATCTTTCTCCTCTCACCTTAAACCTTTGTTATCTATATTTGGACTCGTCTATCCTGTGAAAAGACATTGACTGTTTACCTTATCTATGATCCTCATGATTTTATAAATCTCTTTACCGTCACCCCTCAGGCTCAATACATGAAAATAGTCCCAGCCTATTCAAACTCTCCCTGTAACTGTAACCCTCCAACAACTGCAACATTCTTTTAAATCTCTTCTGCACCCTTTCAATGTTGACAACATCTCCCCGACAGCAGGGAGCCCAGAATTAAAGGCAATATTAAAGAAGTGGCCAAATATCCTGTACAGATCCAACACGTCATGCAAATGCTTTGAGTCAAAGCACACACCAAAAAAGGGAAGATCACCAAGTGGCTTCTTCACTATGTTGTCTACCTGTGACGGCACTTTCAAGGAACTGAGAACCTGCTCCACAGGGTGCCTCACAGGACAGCGATCTGGGTTTAATTCCATCCGTGAATGACTGACTGTGTGATGTTTGTACATTCTCCCCGTGTCTGTGTGAGTTTCCTCCCGGTACTATGTTTTCTTCTGACTGTATAAAGATATACAGGGAAGGGGAGATTGACCATCCTAAATTGTGCATGGTACCCTGGGATGTGTGGGCGAGGTGGATTAACCATGGGAAATGCAGGCTCAGAGGGATAGGGTAGGGGTTTGTCCAGTGGGATACTGTTGAGAGGGTCGGTGTGGCCTCGATGGGTAGAATAGCCTGCTTCCTCACTGTAGGGATTCCATAATTTCCGTGTAGTAATCCTTGATTGGCGACTTTCAACAGGAACCTACCTATATTTCTTACTCTGAGATTTCTTGCCAAAATGCAACCCCTCACTTTTATCTAAAATAAACTCCATCTGCCACTCCTCAGCTCACCTAATCAACGTCTCATTATATTCTGAGACATTATTCTTCGTCGTCGAAATTACCACCAAAATTGGAATTATCTATAAAGTTACTGACCATACTTCACTTACCCAAGTGCAAATGATTTGCATAAGCAACAAAAGACTCACTATTGATCTTTGTGGCACGCCACTAGTCACAGGTCTCCAAGTTCAATGAACAAATGTCCACTGTCACGCCCTATCTCCAATATTCAAGAAAAAAATGGACCTAAATGACGAGCTCTCCAGGATTCCCGGCAGTCTAACCTTGATAACTAGTCTACCACGCAGAACAGTTTGGTTTTCTTACTGAATTGCATAAAGATAACATCCACTGCCCTGCCGTCATCAATCATCTTCTTCACTTCCTCAAAAAATTCCACCCAGTCAGTGAGACGTGGTCTCAAATGTACAAAGCTCTCTTCAGTCCTTGTCTTTCCAAATGCATATACATCTTTTCCCTCAACACCCTCCCACCCCCGCCCCCACCGCCATCAATTTAGTCACCATTGACATCAGGCTCACCAATCTATAGTTAGCTGTATTTCCTTACTTGCTTAAATAATGACACTATGTTAGCAGCCCTCCAGTCTTTTGAGGCCTCACCAGTGTAAATCAATAATACAGATATATCAGCAAAAGACTTGAGCAATCTCTTTCCGAGCTTCCCACAGACTTCTGGGATACAACTGATCAGGTCACAGGGATTTGTTCACCTTTATATGTTTTAAAATGTCCGATATCTCCTTGTAATACAGATACTATTCAAGATATCACTATGTATTTCTTCCTTCTCTCACTGTTGCAATCTCCTCTACATCAAATACTGAGGAGAAATACTTGTTTAGTGACCCTCCCATCTCCTATGGTTACACACATAGGTAGCCTTACTGACCTGTAAGGTGCCCTATTCTCTCCCTAGTCAATATTTTGGCATTAAAGAACGTGTAGATTTGCTTCAATGTCTCGTTAACCCTATTTCTAAAGCCATCTCATGTCCATATTTTTCTGACTGGAGTTCCCCATTGACTATACACTTACTTCCCTTGTACCCCTCTTGGGACTCACTTGATCTCAGCTCTGTTTACCTGACATATGCCTCCTTCCTTACCTTGACCAGAGCATCAATATATCTAGCCATCCAGCACTCCCTGCTCCCACCAGCCATGCCCATCTCACTAATCGGAACACGTTGGCTCTGGACTCTCTGACACCAAGTTTTAATCGCCTTGCATTTTCCAACCAACCCTTTATCTGCAAATGGGATATCCCAATCAGCCTTTCACAGGGCTCACCTAACACTTTCAAAATTGACCTTATTCAAAGTAGGAACTTTAATGTTTACATCAGGCCGTTCCTATTCCACGACTAGTTTGAAACTAATATTTATGTGTAACAGATTTGAAAGTTAAATAAACACTTCCTGCCCCTCTGGAACAGGTTCGAGAGGCTGAATAGGTTCCTCCTGTCCATCTGTAATAGACTGGAGAGGCTGAATGACCTCCTTCTGTCCCTCTGAAATAGACTCAAGAGACTTCATGGCATCCTCCTGTCCCTGTGTAACAGACTCGAGACATCAAATGACACAGCAACCCATGGATTACGCACTGCCGGTAAACTGTATCTAATGGTGGTCCAACCATTCTCAGTTACAGAAACACAGAGAACACAATGTACTCCAGGTGCCCTCTCAGTAACACCTCATTCAGCTGCAGCGACACATCTCTTTGATTTGAATGATTCTGTTGGCAAAATGTGCCAATATTCCAGTTTTCCACCTTTTCAAGTAGCAACAGACTAATATGGGTTGAATGGCTTTCTCTTATCCCTCTGTAAGGCCCATAGGGACAGAATTGTTTTGGCCAGTTGCTGAGAAGCAGTCTCAATGCTCTGTCTCAAGGTTATGAAAGGATTTGATAACAGGGCATTAAAACCATGAGTAGCCTCACACTGGTCAATACGTATCGTACTTTGTGTTCAGGTATGTAGAAACTTACCCACCCGACTTCTTATTATGCAGCCGATCTGTTTTTTTTTTATAACCGCCTCCTTTCATAAACAGAGTGGAACATATATAGACTCCTGCAGTGTTCTGTTAATATTCTCATATACAAGGAAAAAAAGATTAAAAAGATTGAAAGATTTATGGTCCATCCCTCAGCAAACCTCAACTATTCCATCCAAAACCAGTAAATGAAACGTGATGTATGGAACTGCTTAACTGAGTTTGTTTGTTCAGTGACTGTGATTAATGCCAACCTCCATGGATTCTAATTATCCCAGTGGAGAGGTTCCATCTTTTATTGATAAATGGCCTTCGTACAATGTGCCACAACATGAGCGGGGCCATCACCGACAGCACTGCCAGGGATCAGCAGATCCAGAGAGTGGGGGAGGAGAGATCAGACTCTTAGGAGAGAACATTAGACGGGAGTGTTCCAACAATGGATCAGAATTTGAGAACATTAGATTGGAATATTCCAACAATGGATCAGAATCTGGGAACATTAGACTGGAATATTCCAACAATGGATCATAATCTGAGAACATTAGAGAGGAATATTTCAACAATAGACAGGAGCTTATCATATTATGTTTGGTATCTTTCTGCAGTTGATTGGTTGTCATTATCATGGCGGATCTATTACGCTCTTCTCATTTTTCAATACTTCTATTATCCCTTCCTGGCTATCGCTGGTGTTCCTGGTGAGTGTCACTGTCCAGATTTTGTTTTCTATAAACTAGTTATGACTGTATTACTGTTATTTCATATAGTCTACACTTCTTGCCAAAATTATTGTTCCTGTGGAATCTCTCAATCCAGATATTCGCTTTACAGACCACTAATAACTGACATCAATGAAGGTGTTCAATTACTGTCTCGCTCTCTGCTCTGGCAGTGTTACTCCGGGTCTCTATGTTGACCTATTCTGTTTCAGGGGAGAACCACAATTCATTATATCATTACCTTTGCTGTTAAGAGCATGGAGGTCATTGTCTACTGTTCTGGTTACAAACTCCACTTCCTCTACTGTTTCCATCCCATCCCTGGACAATATCTGCAGCAGAAGCAGACACGAGAAAAACGTGGGAGATCCCTTTGACACTGAGCTGATTCTTGACACCATTCTTTGACCATTTCTAACTTGAAATACTCATCACTCCAGAATATGTCTCACTGGTTTATTCCATCTGCTGTTTGAATCTTGAGATATGAAATACAGTCTTAATGCAGGCAAGAATCTGCTGCTGATGCTCCCGGCTTCAAACCTGCCCAAACAATTCTGATTCAAACTCACACCAAACTCCCATCTATCTGTCATTCATGCACACTGACGTATATTGCTGTTGTGCTGGCAATGCCTTTATTTTAACATTCTCAAACACTTTACCTTATCTGTCCATAAAAACTTCTTTCGTTTTCTCTGTTGATTAACAAAAAGCCTGCCAGTTGTTCGTATTTAAAATTGTTTTCTTCATGTGCTTTCTTTCTCAGACAATGAGTTTCTCATTTAACCACGTCAATCACGCGCACACATGCACTCTCTCTCTCTCTCTCTGATGAACACTTACACACACACATGAAGAGAGAGCAACCTTCCCACTGTAGGAAGTAACCTGATGTGAATATATTTAGCATATGATAGTAAAGTTTGTAATACTCTCATACTGGGCAGATAGTGCAATTTACTGAGCAACACGCGAGCATGATCTGCACAGCTCTCCATATGGGGCTGTCATCTTGTCCCAGTTAATGTTGTTTGTGGTGTTCTGTGAGGCAGATTCAGAATTTGATGTAGCAAACCATTTCAGCTAATCTGGCAATGCCTTTATTGAATGTTCTCATTCTTGTAATTTTACTCATGAAGATCTCACTTCTCCAATTAGTCCCACTGCCCTGACTTTTTCCCCATATTTCCACGATATCTTTTTAGTTAATTACCTGTCTGTTTCAGTCTTTAATGTGAATCTCTCTGTCCCTTTGTATCTTTCACTGGCCTTGGGTTTTGTGTCCCTAGTGTATCGAGTGCTGGCATTGTGTAGCTCAGAAATAATGAAATGGGGTGTGATAAGCGGTTGTTCACTTCCTGGTATGTCCCATATGATGGTCCATGGATAGGCGTGTTTCAGAAGTTAAGAGAAACATCCTTATAACTTGGTCAGTACCTGTGGCTGTCCCTCTCTGGTGATGTTGCGATCAGTAACACGAGGAAGCCCACTGAGTAAAGGACCATGCATCTAAATTGCCTGATAATGCTGTCACTTTTTTTAAAATAAAAGGTTATTTTATCCTTTTTTTTAGTAAGAGATCTTAAAGGCCAAACTGCCTACTGAAAACGGCTCAAGTAAATAAATCACCGGGCTTTTAGGGTTTTTAAAAATAAATTGTAGTAACAATGGCCAGCTGGCACAGATCAGGCTTTCTTGGTTTCTTTTTATTGTAGCTATAACAATCACCAGGTGCTTGGGGTCCCAGAAGGTTGGAAGGTTTAGTAAATTATCCCGAACTGCTATTCTCTCTGGAACCTCACTTGATGCTGTTTCCTCCTGGATTGGAGAACCGCATGCAAGAACACATGTCTGAATGTTCCTTTTTAACAAGGGGTGTGTTTAGGTGATGTTAGGATATTGGAAAAGCTCATTTGTAGAAGGTACTGCATCCATTATTCGGTAAAGATTTCCAATATTTAAGTTATTCTAAATTCCTCTTCGTTTTGTCTGGATTTTCATTAGAGTGTTTAAATATATTGCGTTTTACTTAATGGTGAGTGGTTTGACTAGTAGCGTCACATCTGGAACTCCCACTTCACATCTACTATTAAAATAAGGAAAGATTGGCATCCAAGCTACCTTCTTAAAATAGTTTGAGGCGGTCTGGTTGGTCTATAGCAAACTGGGGTCTCTTGTCTGGTTCTAAGTCGATAATACCAAATTGGGTTTAGAATTACAATCCATACAGTATGCAAACAGGCCATTCGACCCAACATGTCCACACCGACCCTACGAGGAGTAACCTACCCAGACCCATTCCTTTACCCTATTGTTACACATCTACCCCGACTAAGGCACCTAACCCACACATCCCTGAAAACTATGAACAATTTATCATGGCCAATACACCTGACATGCACATCTTTGGATTGTGGGAGGAAACCAAAGCATCCAGAATAAGCTCATGCAGACACTGGAGAGAATGCACCAGGAGGCTATTGAGTTCAAAGGTCGCATATGGAGTTGCTAGTGTCTTTTTTCCCGATGTTTAATTCGGTTGGTATTTTTTGTATAAAGATTCAGTCACCAAGAGTTCTCTGGGTGTGGAAAAGTGAAGTTGGGGGGTTTACAAAAGGTAATGAAGGCAAAACTGCAGGAACTGACAGACAAGCTGGAGTTGGGGTTGCGATTGTCTGTGAGAAAATGTGAGATAATTACAGCGATAGCTCGGCAATTACCTGTGGTGGAAACGCCATCAGACTCTTTGGAAATGGCTGGAATTCAATTTCAAATGAGGCACCGTGAACATGAGAAGGAATTGGAACTGTTTGAATTATGGTGAAAAGTAGCAATAAAAGAAAGGGAAATGAAGAAGAAAAAGAGAAAAGGACAGAAGAAAAGCAGAGAGTTTCAACTTAAAAAGTTAGCAGTTGGAGAGGAAAGTTGACATAGAAGGCGGTGGTGAAGATAGACGGTCGGCTGGATGAGGAGGTTAGTGAGGTTGAGCAACTCTATTGTAACCAATGGCCTAATGGGGTTCTGTTTAAATGCATCCAGGCATTCTCTAAATTTGATGAGAAGGATGGGGAAGCCTTTTGAATTTCGTTTGAGAAGTGGCTAAGCAAATGCAGACACCAGTGGATTTAGTTGATCCAAACAAAGCTGATAGGTATTTGCATCCCTATCGGAGGAGGTATCTGGCCAGTATGGAGTGGCCAGTATGCCAACTGAAAGTGCATATGAACTTGGTCCAGAAGCTGACAGACAGCATTACAGGAATCTAAAAAAGGGTCTCTGGTTAAACGCGCATTGAGTTTGAAAGGATCAAACAAAGTAATTTTGAAAAGTGGGTAAAGGTATTAAAAACAGAGCAAACCTATGACACTCTTAGAGAGATTCTTATTTTGGAGAAGTTCAAACAATTCACTTCCTGCAGTCGTGAGCACTCGTGTGGAAGAGCTGAGAGTTAAAATGGCAAGGTGAGAAGCTGAAATGGCTGATGATGCTGATTGAGTTCAGAAATCAAAGTTTGGTTTCTGTGAGAGATTGAAGAATGTGTGAGATCTTCTTAAAACATATACCTGTGAAAGTAAGGTTTACTGGCATAGGCCAATAGTAGCAGGTAAAGAGGTTAGAGTATTAAGAGGGACGGAAATATGTAATTCTTTTATGCTGAGACATGGGGAGCTATGTCATTCAGAAGGACTATTGAAAATATGAGCAGTGCTCCATTATGTAACGTGTGGTTGGAGAGTCCAGTGGAAACGCCAACAGATTTATTCCACAATGGGGAAGGAGGCCTTCGGCTTGGTGTTGGCGTTACAACATTTCAGATTTACATTGCCAATAACATACACGAGACAAATCTTTTTCACTGATCGTGACCCCTTAAAGTTTTTTGGAGAAGTTTAGGGAAAGAAATGCCAGTTTCGATTGAGCTTATTATTGCTACCATTCAATTTCACACTACACAGGTGACAGGGCGAGAAAACCTAAATTTTGACACCTTGTGGAGATTTGGATGAAGAAAGACAAAGGCATTCCGTGGCAGGAGTAAAATGACTGAAATCGAAATAGTTGTGAACATTTGTATGCTCAGAGTCAATGTAATATATATATATACATTTCCGTCTAATAATAGAGGAATATTAGGAGGTCTAAAATGAATCCACATTTGTGAATTGATGAATTATTTTATTAAAGAATGAGTTCTGAAGATACTATCATTGTAAAACGTTTATTTTCTCTTGTGTTTTTTTTTGAAGAGATGTTTTAAAGGCAGACGTACAGAACTGCTGTCTGAAAACAGTTTAAGTAAAAATCTGAGATTTTAGGTTTCATTGAAACGGTGATAACAATGGAAGGGCAGTGGCCAGCTCTCCCAGACCAGGTTTCCTCATTTTGTTTTTTAGCTGAAGCATTCAGAAGCTGCTGGGGATCCCAGAATGGTTGGAAGTTTCAATAACTGATCCCCAGCTGCTTTTCTCTCTGAGATCTCTGTTGATGTTGTAACCTCCGGGATTGGCAACCTGCTGTAAGGATCTGTGTTTGAATATACAAAGCAAAGCAGTGTAAACCAAGAAGGTACGGTATCTATTGTTTGTGTAAGTGTTCCAACATATAAGTTCTCCCAAAATATTCTTTTCTTTGATTTTATTTTAACTAAAGCATTTGAATAGATTATATTTTGCTGAATGTTGAGTGATTTGACCAGTCGCAACATATCTGGAACGCACACCTCCCATCTATATTCAAAATAAGGAATGGTTCGGGTCTAAGCGGCCTTCTTAAAATATTTTGTGGAGATCTGGACTGGTCCACAAAACTTGTAGACAAGGGATTTGTGATGAATCCTGTAAGTGAAAATTAAGTGGAGGGGCTGCAGATGCTTTGCTGGAGGATGTGCTGAGAGCTGCCTCAGACATGCAGGGAGACCTGAGGATTTGGTGACCCAACTCTGGATGCAGCATCTGAGTCTATTGCATGAACAACGAATGGAGCAGAGGCTGCAGAGAGGGGAAATCTGAAACCACGCAGTGAGTGTGTGTGGGGAAAGGGATCTGCTGTATCCACATTGGGTTTTCCAGGTACAGCTTCCCAAGCTTCACTTAACCCAGGAGCAGAGTGTGAGGGGACACTGATTGAACAAGGAGCTGGTCATAGAATGGTATCACCTCCACCTCCTTCAACACGACATGCAGTTTCAAACCAGGGGGAGGATGATGCTGGCAGTGGCTGTTAGGGTTACTGTTTCTCATACAACTTCTATGATCCAGAACATTCCAGGCTGGACAAGGTGACACATCCATCATTTCCCAATATCTCAACATCAATGTCACCATTCGGTGATGGAGGATATACATGGTGGATGAGGTAAATACATTGTTTCTCCCACAGCAGGGAGCTTCCGTGTATATCCAGTATAGTGGGATTTCCGGTGGTGTGCAGTGCATCTGCAGAGTACACATGTCAATGGGGAGAGGATTTCTCTCTCTATTAATGTAACGCATGCACAGTACATCATGTTGGTGAATACCCACTATCCTGGTAGCAGTCATGGCCTTTTCATTCAGAAGCAGTCAGCCATTTTCATTGTCATCGGATCTCCACGTGGAAAGAAATGAATATATCTTGGATAAAGGACGTCCTCTTGATGCAGGTTTCAAAACACCATCCCCACCATCAATCAACCACATCAAAGTATTCCATGTGTACGGAGAGCAATGGGGTCACTTGGAGTGTCTGGGAGTTGATAAACAGGGATGGAGCAAAAGCTGCCATTTCTGAACGGGTCTGAGTGAACCTCCCAGTACACAGTATTACTAAGTCCTGTAATCCCTCTCCATTTCAGTAACATACTGCCTTCCATTATTTCTGTACATGAAATGACAGTCTATGTCATGTCAGATTCCACCTGGCAAAGTATTATCTATTGTCTTTACCTCTCTGAATCTATTTGCAGACTCTCCACCCTCTCTTGATCATTTAACCTCTTGCTTATCACAGCGACATCACCAAACACAGCATCTGTATATCTGTTCCATCTTCCTGATCATTAATATAGACTGTAAATAGTTGAGAACCCAGCGCTGGTCACTGTGTGGCGTGACTGGTTACGTTCTCTCTAACTGATTTATCCTGAGTGCCTCATTCCTGTGTGATACCCAATCCTCCCTCATTCCTATACAACACAGTTGAAGAGTTGAATAAGAACAATGAGCATCTGTGAGGAATCCAACCGCTCGATGAGGCTGTTGTCAACTCGGTCTCGATTCCCTTTTCATGCCATCTCTCCATCCTAACACTCTAGTCTCTTGTTGTAGATTGCGCCACATGAGAAAAACATCCACCCCACATCTACACTTTCAATTACTTTTTGAAATTTTACAGAACTCAGTGAGATTTCCTTTCATTCTTATAAACTCGAACGTAAAGGCCTAAACTGCTCAATTTCCCTTCATAAGACAAACACTTCAAATATGGAATCAATCTAATGAAGCTCTTCTGAATTGCCTCCAATGGAAATACCTCATTCTGCAGGACACCCAAACTGTACTCCAGTTGCAGCCTCACTAATGCCTTGGATAGCTACACCAACTCTCCCTACTATATCCTTTATAAGCAAACAGTGAAATTATGCTTGCATTTCTCATTACTTACAGTACCTGCATGCAGGTTTTCTGTGATATGCAAGCAGACATCCAGATCCCTCTGCACCTAAGCACTTTGAACTTTCTCGCCATTTAGATAATAATTTGTCTCTCCATTAATACTGGCCAACTTGAATAGCACCATTTTTTTCTCAAGGTTTGTGCAGGTTTGTAACTCAGGTTGAGATTTGGGATGTATGTTTGCCCCTTGAGCTGTAGCTTTGATATCCAGACATTTCGTTACCTGGCGAGGTAACATCATCAGTGGCGACCTCCAAGTGAAGCGAAGCTGTTGTCTCCTGCTTTCTATTTATATCTTTCTCCTGGATGTGGTTTCTGGGGTTTGTGGTGATGTCATTTTCGGTTCGTTTTCTGAGGAGTTGATTGATGGCTTCTACATTTATGTGTTGTTTATGGCGCTGTGGTTGGAGTGCCAGGCCTCTAGGAATTCTCTGGCATGCCTTTGCTGAGCCTGTCCCAGGATAGATGCGTTGTCCCAGTCAAAATGGTGGATTTTTTCATCCGTGTGTAGGGCTATGAGGGAGAGGTGGTCGTGTCTTTTTGTGGCTAGCTGGTGTTCGTGTATCCTGGTGGTTAACTTTCTTCCTGTTTGTCCTACGTAGTATTTGTGTCAGTCCTTGCATGGAATTTTGTAGCTGTTATTGGTTTTATCCATGGGTTGTACTGTGTCTTTTAGGTTTGTTAGTTTTTGTTTGAGAGTGGTGGTGGGTTTGTGTGCTACTAGGATTCCGAGGGGTCTCAGTAGTCTGGCTGTCATTTCTGAAACTTCTTTGATGTGTGGTAAGGTGGTTAGGGTTTTTGGCTGTGTTTGGTCTGATTGTCGTGGTTTGTCCTTGAGGAATCTGTGCACTGTATTTCTTGAGTATCCGTTCATCTTGAATACGTCGTATAGGTGGTTCTCCGCTGTTTTGCGTATCTCGTCTGAGCTACATTGTGTGGTGGCTCGTTGGAATAGTGTCCTGATACAGCTTCTTTTGTGTGTGTGGAGATGATTGCTGGTGTAGTTAAGTATTTGGTCAGTGTTTGTCGGTTTTCTCTATATGCAGGTTTGTAGTTCTCCATTGTCCTTTCTTTCGACTGTGACGTCCAGGAATGCGAGTTTGTTATCGGTTTCTTCCTCCTTGGTGACCTTTATGCCTGTGAGAGTGTTGTTGATGATGTTAAATGTCTCTTCTATCTTGTTTCATTTTGTGATGCCAGAAGTGTCATCTACGTAGCGAACCCAGATATTTGGTTTGATGATTGGTAGGGCTGTTTGTTCTAGTCCTTGCATTACCGCTTCTACTATGAATCCTGATAAAGTGGAGATCCCATGGGTGTGTTGTTGGTTTGCTTGTAGACTATGTTTTTGAAGGTGAAGTGGGTGGTGAGGCACAGGTCCATTAGCTTCATGATATTTTCGTTGGTAATGTGATTGATGGTGGTTGGTGTGTGTGTGATGGTCTCTTCTAAAAGTGTGGTAAGTGTTTCCGTTGCCAGGTCGATGTTAAAGGAGGGGAACAGTGCTGTTATGTCGAATGAGATCATTTCTTCGTCTTCCTCTACGTTGGCGTTTTTGATGATTTTTAGGACTTCCTGGGTGGAGTGGATGGAGTGTTGTGAATCTTCTACTAGGTATTTTAGTCTTGCGTGTAGTTCTTGGGCTAGTCTGTAAATTGGTGTTCTGGGTCGTGCAACTATAGGTCTGAGGGGGGTTCCTGGTTTATGGATTCTTGGTAGCCCATAGAATTGTGGGGTATTGGTCCCATCGGGTTTCATTTTCTGGAATTCAATCTTGTTTAATTGTCCGGAATTGTGTAATTTTCTTCGGAGATAAGTAATTTTGTTTCCTAGTTGTGTGGTCGGGACAAGCGCCACCTGTTGGTAGGTGTTGGTGCCTGCGAGTAGTGCATTAGCTTTTTCGATCTAGTCCCTTCTGTTCAGGATGACTGTGAGCCGACCTTTGTCTTCAGGTAATATAATGATGCTTTTGTCTTTTTTGAGGTTTTCTAGGGCTTTCTTTTCTTGTGTGGTCAGTTAGTTTCCTTCCCTCTTTCGGCTGAGAATAGGTGCAACTGTCTGTCTGATCGTTTGTTGTGTTTCTTCCATGAGATTGTTGCCCTTCAATGTGGTTTCTAATGCCGCTAGTAATTCCTTCTTGTCAGTGTCTCGGTAATTGAAATTTAATCCTTTGACTAGTAGCGCTTTTTCTGTGTCTGATAGGGTCCGGTCTGATAAGTTCTTTATCCATGCCCCTGTGTTATCGGTTTTGTGTTTTTTTTGTGAGTTTGTCCAGTTTTTTCTTCACGTCCCGATTTTTCTTTATCTGTCTTTGTCGGTGTTTGGTGGTGATGGCTTGTTCTATCACGTCTGACCATACTTGGTTTGTTGCTTGTTTGAATAACGGCTTTTTGAGCGCAATTTCCCGTTTGTATTTTCAGAGTCTGTGGTGGGCGTCATTGATTAATTCTTGGAGCATTCTGCGGCCGTTTTGTTCTTTTAAACTTTTGGCTTGAGGTGTTTTTATCGGCGTTTATATTGCAGACATTTTGGCACTAGTTGTTTTCTTAAACATTCATGCAGGAAGTACAGTTGTTCGGGAGTGGAACTCTCTCGAATGGAATTCCTTTTCCATCTACGGGCAAGTTGTAGCGTGTTGCGCCCATGGCTTTTGCAAGGTTTGTGAAGGTTTGTAGCTCAGTTTGAGGTTTAGGATGTTGGTTTGCTCGCTGAGTTGTCGGTTTGATATCCAGACGTTTCATTACCTGGCTAGATAACATCAATGGTGGCGATCTCCAAGTGAAGCGAAGCTGTTGTCTCCTGCTTTCTATATATATCTTTCTCCTGGATGGGGTTCCTGGGGTTTGTGGTGATGTCATTTCCTGTTCGTTTTCTGAGGAGTTGATAGATGGCATCTAGATCTATGTGTTTGTTTATGTCGTTGTGGTTGGAGTGCCAGGCCTCTAGGAATTCTCTGGCATGTCTTTGCTTAGCCTGTCCCTGGATAGATGTGTTGTCCCAGTCGAAATGGTGGGTTTTATTTGTGGTGGCACTCCAAACACAACGCCAGAAACAAACATATAGATTTAGATGACATCTGTCAATCTCTCAGAAAACGAACAGGAAATGACATCACCACCCCAGGAACCCCATCCAGGAGAAAGATATAAATAGAAAGCAGGAGACAACAGCTTCGCTTCACTTGGAGGTCACCACTGATGATGTTACCTCGCCAGGTAACGAAATGTCTGGATATCAAACCCACAGATCAGCGAGCAAACATGCACCCTTAAAGCCCCATATTTCTACCCTTTAATTTTCCTTGCTGAATGTTGGCCCATTCACCCAACCTATCCATATCGATTTAACATCTCTTCCATCATCATTCTGAAGTAATTTCCCATCGATGTTAGTGTCATCTGAAAATGTGGCATCGTATTTTCGATCCCATCAACAGAGTACAGTCATTCCATCGATCGCAAATGGTTGAGGCATGAGTACCGAAATCAATGTCACCCCACAAATTGCATGTGCCAAAAGAAAATTACACATTTATTCCATCTGACTCCATTTTGTTGGTTAACCAATCCTCCATCCAAGCTAATAAATTACTCCTAGACCCATGTTGTCTGATCTTACCACATACTCTTTGGAGAAGCGACGCATCCAATGCCTTCAGGAAGACCAGATATGTTCCATCTCCAGGATTCCCACGACCCACCATGTTTTTGATATCTTCAAATAACTCAAGCAAACAATTCAAACACGGCTTAGCCTACGTAAAACCATGTTGACTCAGGTGAATTGTGGTTTAACTTTGCAAATATCCTGAACAATGGACTGTAACAATTTGCCTTAAATTACAACAGTTTATTTTTACACTTTCGTCCCTAATGTATACCATTATTACAAGTTCTTTGAAAAGCTTTATGTTTTCTTTGAATTCCTGTTTAAAAGGCACACGCTTTAAAGAGATTTGGTCCAAATGCTGTGTAAGAGCCACGTGTGGCTGAATGGACTCACCATCCTGCTGGTGTACAAAATCGATGGCTGACGTCTTTCTGGTGTTTCCATGTTGTCATCTCCAAGGTCAGAATGAAATCCTCCTGTTGATGCTTTAGAGGTTTGGGATATTACGGAATCTTACTGTTACTGTGTAACATTTTGAGGGGCTGATGGGTCTTCTCATACTTCTCTATAACAGGTGCAAATACTGAACGGTCTCCTCATGTATCCCGGAGATGGGACCGAGGGATTGATTGGTCTTCTCTTGTTCCCACACAACAGACACGTGTCTGAATTGCCTCTTCCTTTCTCAAGAAAGAAATGTCAGATAGTTTTTAATCCTTATCCAATTCCCTTGCAATAGGCTCAGTGGGTCTGAATGGCCTCCTGTTATCCCAGTGTAACAATTTCCAGTCACTGTTTAAATCCTTCCATTTCCTATATTACAGACTTGAGGAGGCTGAATGGACTGATCCTGTTGCTGTTTAAGAGGATACTGGTGCAGCATCGCCTACTGTTATAGGCTCGACTGGCTGATTGGCCTCCTTCTCTAAATGTATATCAGGCTCCAGGGGCTGAATAGCCTCGTCCTGTTTTGGTGTAACAGGGTCGAAGGCCTGAATATCCTCCTGTTGTTTCTGTGTAACAGGCTGGGAAACGGAACGGATTCCTCCACTATCTGGGTAATTCACTTCACTCGTTCACTCCTTCTGCCATTTATGTTCAAATAAGTTCATCTTTAATTTTTGTAAACTCCAATGGCTACTTGGTCAACCTGATCATCATTTCATTATAAGCCAGCACCTTCATTGCAGGAATCAGTTGAGGGAACCATCTCTGAGCTGCTTCCAATATAACAACATCCTTTCTTCGTTGAAGAGATTAAATCTGTACACACTACTCTAGATGTGATCTCACTAAGAGCCTGTACAGCCGCAGCAATACTTTACCGGCCTGCTGGAAGGTTTCCACCCAGGTTAGAGCTGTCTCAGCTCTCTGGGGGAATACAGAGCATTGTTGGAAGATCATTGTCCATCTCTACTCCATCAGAATAACGGGAGATCTGGAGTAATTAAAGTTTGAGAAGATCATAAATGATGTGGCGAAATGATCTCTACCATCAATCTCCCCAGAGCCCACATCGCTCAGATTCCACAGGATCTAGTCATGTGGAGATTAAAAAAACAGCAAGGAGGAGCAAACATTGATGGGAGTTATATATCAAAGTGAAAGCTGCAATACAAATGCTGGACATGTTATAAAACAGGAAATGAGCTGTACACATTTGTGGGTACTGCAGTGATAATGTACTGTTTAAGTTATATCTAAACTGTGTTAACGCAATTGAATGCTAATGCTGGGAAAAATGGATTTCAAGACCACGTGTGAGATGGTTTACATGAGCATTATATTAAGCACTGAGCTCGATATCAGGTGATTTAGGAATTGGTGTTGAGGAATCAGAAGAGCTAATTGAAAAATTTGCTGGAAAGGACATTTTGGGAACAGGGACCACAATGTATTGGTTTTCTTTTATGCTGTTTGAGTACACAACAGTTTTTGTTTTATTTGAAGTAACTGTTATAAATCTGAGTCATGCAAGCCATCAAGGTGTGAGGAGAAAGTCGGGACTACAGATGCTGGAGATCAGAGGCAAAGAGTGTGGTGATGGAAAAGCACAGTCAGGCAGCATACTAGGAGCAGATAAATCGATGTTTCGGGCAGAAGGCCTTCATCAGGAACGAACCTTATGGGTCAAGGGGGCTGAGGGATAAATGAGAAGGGGGTGAGGCAGGGGGGAGGTTAGCAGGGATTGCGGTAGGTAGATGAAGGTAGGGTTCAAAGTGATAGGTGATGAAGGGAGACAGACCGCCTCATCGACTGCATCCATTGAACCCAATGTGTTCTTCTCTACATTGGCGAGGCAGAAGGTCAACTTGTGGAACATTTCAGAGAACATCTCTGGGACAGCCTCATTGAACAATTCCATCGCCTTGTGGCTGAGCACTTTGACTCCCCTTCCCACTCTGCCAAGGACATGAGGGTCGTGGACCTGCTCCATCGCCAAACCCGAGCCACCAGAAGCCTGCAGGAAGAAAGCGTCATCTTCTGCCTTGGGACCCTCCAAACACAGGGGATCACAGAGGATTTCCCGATTTCCCGTAATCCCACCCTATCCCACTCCAACATTCCAAGTCAGCACAGCCATTTTGTACATTCTTATGCGTCCACCTTCCTTGCTATCAATCTGCCCCACCCTCCTCTCCGAGTATCTCTTTCAACCCCACCTTCACTTACCTATTTGATGAAAGGAAGCAGCTTAGAAAAATGCCAAATTGTAGTAATCCAGTGGATTTAGAGAAATATAGGACCCAGCAAAGGATGACCAAGAAACTGAGAAGAAAATCGAAAAAGAAAAAGCATGCAAACGAAAGAAAAACATAAAAACTGCTAAAAAGCATCTATCAAGGTATGAAAAAAAATAAAAACAAGGTCAAATGTGGAACAGTTGGTGTGCGTTCAGGATAGTTTATTGCAGAGAACAGAGAAATCTCAGGGAAAAGAAGCAGTTTATTTGCGTCTATCTTCATTGGAAGAATGTCCAGAAATTCTTCCAGAAATACAAAGTGACAATGGGACTTGTGTAAGTAAAGTCTAAGATTATTCTAATCAATGTTGAGGTCATCTTTGAAAAGAAAGCTGGATTGAGTATTTATAAATCTGACAGACCAGATGTACTTCATACAAGGATTTATGAGGAAGCAGCAATAACATGTTGATTGCATCGCGGATTTTTACTTTATCTTCCGACACATTCTCGAAAGTCATTTAGCCAATCTGTATAAGGCAAAGGTTACAAATATTATCCAACAGTTTAAGAAAGGATGAAGATGGGGAGGGGTGAATTACAGAGCAGTTATCTTGTCATCTGCTTTCGGGTGTCTGTTGGACTCGATTACAAAGAACATGCGACTACATATGTAGAAGGTAATAACATAACTTGGGAGTGTGAGAATATACCGATGAAAGGAAAACCAGAAGTGGCAAACATTTTCTTTGGAATGGTTTGAAGATGATTATTGTGGACATAGACAAAGACGAACCAATTGATAACGTAGAGTTGAATATTCATGAGATTTTTTTTAAAAACTCACACAGTAAGCTCATAAGAAAAGTTAAAGCGAGAGGTATTAGGAAGAACATATGAAAATAGCAAAGAAAAAATTAGTTTTACATTCAGGTGATTGTAATTGGAATAAAGAAGACGTCATGCACCAGTTGTATCGAGTGTTCATGAGAGTATTTTGTATTGTTCGGAGTCCAAATCTAAGAAATAAGATATTGACTACAGAGGAACTGCAAAAGGTATTATTCAGATTCATCCCTAAAACGGCAAGATTTTCTGATGTGGAAACTCACCCTGTGATCTCGAGTTTTGTAACATGAGAGGTGGTTGCAGTGAAACTTAGAAACACAGAGGGGACTGAATAACAGGGACATGAAGAAATACAAGTAGGCGAGATCTGGGAGAATCCCACGATATTCTGCACGGACAAGTAGAGCAGAATAATCAGCAAACAGTTAGTGTCCATTAGAAACCAAAGGGGCAATCTGTGTGCCAAGCTGGAGAACATTGATGGATTGTTACATGAGACCTTCGCATCTATTTTACTTTAGAGACGGAGAAGACAAGTACAGAATTCAAGGAGATGGATGGGGAAAGTCTTGAACAGATTGATGTAAAATACAAGAAAGGATTTGAGGCTTTGTTCTGTATAAATTTGGACCTATCTCCATGTCTGAATGAGTTGTATCACAGGCGGCTGTTGGGGTGAATGGAGGAAAGACCCTGACTGAATATTTTAATTAGGATCTGACCATAGGGGAGGTGCCAGAGAACTGGAGAACTGCTAACACGATTCCACTTCACAGTTCGGGTGGGAGAGATAGACCAGGCAATATAGACGAGCGGGTATTAGGTCACTTAGAAGGAAACAATTGTAGAAAATAGGGAAGGAGAAAATTGAACTCCAATCAGAGTCTCAAGGTCTGATCAAGGATAATCCATCATGACTTTATCAGAAGGAAGTGACATCCAATGATGTGATTGAATTAGTTTGAGGAGGTCGATTGTTTAGCTTTATAGGAAAGCCTTTGACAAATTTCCAGCTGGGAAACTGAAAAATAATGTAAAATCTCACAATATAAATGATAACTTGACAAGTTCCAACGAAAATTGTCTTTTGGCAGGAGGCAGAGGGTAGTGAGAGAAGGCTGTTTGTGTGACTGGAGACCAGTCCCCTGGTGTACCACAGGGATCAGTGATGTGTCCCTTATTGTTTGTGTTATTCATAACAAAAACAAATGTGAATGTGGAGGGGGCTCGGTGGAGAGTGGGGAAGGTGTGATAAGTATATGTTTGACATGAAGATTGACCGGTTGGTTCGCAGTGAGGAGGAAGGCCTTAAGTTACAGGAAGATGCAGATGAAATGGTCAGATGGGCAGATACATGGCGGATGGAATGTAACCTTGATAAATATGAGGGGATGTACATTGGGAGAAGGAACCAGGCAGGGGAGGACTCAATGAATGGCAGCACACTGGGAAGCTCAGATTGTGCTTCTCCACACATCCCTGAATGTGACTGGACAGTTTAATGCTTAAAAATGTGTTGCTGGAAAAGGGCAACAGGTCAGGCAGCATAAAAGGAGCAGGAGAATTGACGTTTCGGGCAGATTCCTGAAGAAGGGCTTATGCTCGAAACGGCGATTCTCCTGCGCCTTTGATGCTGCCTGACCTGCTGCGCTTTTCCAGCAACACATTTTTAAAGCACTGATCTCCAGCATCTGCAGTCCTCACTTTCTGCTGGGCAGGTTAATGGACTAGTAAAGAATTGGACCTTGAGTATTGTGATTCCTAATTAGGGTGGAGATATAAGACCTATACATGGCTTTGGTTCGGCCAAAATGGAATACTGTATGTAGCTCTGGGAGTCACATTCCAGGAAGGATGTGATTGCACTGGAGGGAGTGCAGAGGTGAATCACCAGGATGTTCCCTGGGGTAGAGCATATCAGCTATGGAGAGGGGCTGGATAAGCTCGGGTTGTTTACTTTGGAGCAGAGAAAGCTGAGGAGTCAGTGATTCAGAAGGATAAGATCATAAGCGACACGGACAGGATGGATAGACAGTAGTTGCTATTTTTAGTTAGATTCTCAAGAACAAAGGAGCACACTGTTAAAGTGAAAAGTTTGAGGTTCAGAGATGATTTAAACATTTTTTCACCTCGAGTTGTGGGCTTCTGGGATTACTTCCTGAGAGGGGAATTATCCCCAGTAACCTCACAATCGTTAAAAAGTACTTGGATAAGCAGTTGCAAGTGGCGTAACATTCCAGGCTATGGGACTGCTGGACAAAGTGGGACTAATATAGATCATGCTGTACTTCTGTTGGCACAGAGTCTTTGCTCCTGTGAGTGTACCAAGCGGAAGGTCAATTATTGGAGCATTTTAAGTCAGGAATTGATGGGTTTCTGAAGAGTTATATTCATAAGGGTTATAAGTGTGAACTGTAATAGCTTGTTAAATTATGTCAATGTGAGAAATATGAGAAAATACGTGTAGTTTCCTTGCAGTTTGGAACCAGACAATGTAGAATGGGAAACCGGGAAATTGCAGAACTATGAAGCCACTACTTCAGTTCTGTCCTCACAAAACTTTCTAACAATATAAGGAAAACCAAGTCTGATGTGGGCAAATGATAGAGTACGTGGAACATAGAACATAGTAAGTAAATGGTTTAGCAGAAATTATTGTGTCTGCAAGTAATGATCATAGACAACACTAACATAGATTTTTGAAATGGGAATTATGTTTGAGAAGCAGACTGGCTGACAAATGAAAGAGCAGTAATGGATGTAAAACATTTTGATTTTTAGGAAAATGCTGGGAAAGCTCCAAGCCCAATTTGCAATATCAAATCTGAGTGGATTGGGCGAATATATGGGCATGTTTTTAGAATGGGACAGCTGGCAGTAAACAGTGAATGGAAATAAACAGACTCATCAAGCAACAGCCTGACATTGTCTGTAAGGTATGATTCTGTGAATATGACTATGACCTAGACACCCTATCACCTTCCCCGGATATCTCCGATCTCATCAGCAGGACGGACACACAGAAGTGGCGGCACAGTGGGATACAGTTGGAAGTGACTTGCTCTTGGATTTCTCAACAGTGACTCCGTATCCCATGGCATTAGTTTGCATTTGGGAAAGGAAACCTCCTGCTGATTACCAAGTACCAGCATCTCTCAACTGATGTATCAGTACTCCTCCATGCTGACCAACACTTGGAGGAAGCACTGAGGGTAGCATTCTGAGTGGGCTATTTCAATGTTCACCACCAACAGTATCTCAGCTACAGCATTATTGATCGAGAAGGCTGGGTCCTAAAGGATATAACTGCTAGAGTGGTTCTGCGGCAGGCAGTGAAGGAACCAACAAGAGGAAAATATACACTTGACCACAGCCTTACTAATCTGCCAATTGCAGAAGTATCTGCCTATGACAGTATCGCATAGTCATTGTGGAGACAAAGTCCCACCTGCACATTGAGAATAACATTCACCATTTTGGGTGGTACTACCACAGTGCGAAATAGGGCAGACTTCGAACAGATCTAACAGTTCAAGTCTGGGTGTCCATAAGGTGCTGTGGTTCATCTATAGGAGCAGAATAGTGCGGCCACACGACCTCATGACCTGGCATATCCCCCTCGCAACAATTACCATCAATCCAGAGGATCAACATTGGTTCAATGGATGTGCAGGATGGCAGGAGCAGCACCAGGCAAACCTGAAAATGAACAGGACTATTCGTGGGCCAAACAGCATAAGCAGTAAGTGATAGACAGAGCTAAGTGATCACACAAGCAAAGGATCAGATCTAAGCTCTGCAGTCCTTCCACATCTAGTTGAGAAACGTTGGAGACAATTAAACAATTCATTGGAGGAAGAGGTTTCACAAAAAACCCCTACCTCCATGATGGAAGAGCCCAGCACTTCAGTGTATAAGATAAGGCTGATGCACTCGTAACAACTTTCAGTCAGAAATGTTGAGTGGATGATCCATCTCAGCCTGCTCCAGTGGTCCTCAGCGATTCAGTTACCAGTCATCAACCAATTCGATTCAGTCCATGCGATATCCAGCAACGGTTGGAGATACGGGATACTCTATGGGGTCCATACTCTGACAACATTCTGGCAATAGTACTGGAAACTTGTACTCCATAACTTGCCACTCACCCAGCCAAACTGTTTCAATACAGTTACAACAATGGCTTTTCCTGATTATGTGGAAAATTACCCCAAGTATCTCCTGTATATAAAAATCAGAACAAATCCAATCCGGCCAATTACTACTCCATCAGTCTACTCTCGATCATCAGTAATGTGGTGGAAGGTCTCAGTGCTTTTAAACAGCAACCTGCTCATCAATACCCTGTCAATGACGCCCAGTTTGGGCTCCACCAGGGCCACTCAACTCCTGACCTCATTACCTTGATTCAAACATGGACAAAAGAGATGAATTCCAGAGGTAGGGTGAGAGTGATAGCCCTTTCAATCAAGGCTGGATTCGACCACATGTGGTATCAAGGTGCTTTAGCAACACTGGAATAAATGGGTATCAGAGGCAAACTCCCAGCTGGTTAAAGTCATACCTGACACGTAGGAAGATGGTCATGGTTGATGAAGGACAGTCAACTCAGCTCGATGTCTGTAGGGGTCCCTCGAGCAGTGAACAGAAACTTCTTCAGGGCTGCTTCATCAATAACCTTCCCTCCATGTTAAGGTCAGAAGTGGGGATGTTCGCCAGTGATTGTATAATGTTCTGCAACATTTGTGGCTCCTCAGATACTGAAGCAGTCCATGTTCAAACACGACAAGATATGGACAGTATCCAGGCTGACAAGTGGCAAGTAATATTCAGCCCACACGAATGCCAGACCATGACCATCACCAATAAAATACAATCTAACCTGCCCCTTGGCATTCAATGGCGGTACTATCACTGAATCCCCCAGTATCAAAGTCCTGGTGGGTAATCATTGCTCAGAAACTCACTGGTCTCCCCACACGAACACTGTAACTATAAGAGCAAGTCCGAAGCTAGGAATGCTGCGGCGAGTAACTCACATCCTGACTTCCAAAATTCTGTCCATCATCTGCAAGGCATGTCAGTACAATATAGGTCAGAAGTGTGACAGAAGACTCCCAGTTTGTCTGGATGAGTGCAGCCCCAACAACACTCCAGAAGCTTTATACCATCCAGGACAAAGCAGCCATTTTGACTGTCCCTTCATTCACAATGCTCCACCATCAACGTGCTGCAGCAGCAGTGTTTTACTATACACATGCTGCAATGAAATGATTCACCAAAGATCCTCAGAAATCATCTTCCCAATTCATGACCACTTCTATCTAGAAGGACAAGGGCTACAGATGTATGGAAATACCATCATCTTTAGGTTCCCCTCCAAGCCATTCACCATCCTGACTTGGAAATATATCACAGCTCCTTCACAGTCGCTGGGTCAGAATCCTGGTATTCTCTCCCTAATGGCATTGGAAGTCAACCACAGCAGGTGGACTGCAGTGTTCAACAAGGCAGCTCACCACCACCTTCTCAAGGGCAACTAGGAACAGGCAATAAATGCTGGCCCAGCCAGTGACACCCAGATTGACGAAATAACAGAAATAGAAATTAACAGAGGACGGTTGCTGAGGTATCACAGAGATCGGTGTTTGGGGCCCAGCTGTTCACAATGTCCTTTAAATATTTGGTTGCTGGAATCAGATGCAATACATCCCAGCCTGCTGACAGCACTAATGGATGTGGGATTGTGAGTGGGTGCGGAGGATGGAAAAAAGCACCAAGAAGACTAAGACAAATGGAGTGAATGGGTAAATACGTGACAGAAGGAGAACAATGTGGATCGAGGTGACGGTGTGCCCTTTGGTGGAAATAATAAACTGGAATCCAACAATTTGAAAAGGATTGGTTGAAACACGTTGATTTACAAAGGGACATATGCTCCTTTTTGTTGTTTCCTTCTGCATCAACCTCTGAGGTCCCTGCAGCGCAGTGAGTTCTGTAACCAGAAGTCAATACTGGGCAAGGCATTGACACGCTGACCAGTGTACACGGACCCACCAAGTGGGGAGCAATAACACGGAAAAGGATCTGCATATCCTTGTACATATGTCGCTGAAAGCAATATTGCAGAAACAGAAAGCAGTAAAGAAGATACATGGTGCATTGACCTTCATTTCAGGGGGATGTGAGTCCAGGAGAAAGGGTGTCTTACTGCAGTTATACAGGCCTTTGGAGACATCCCATCTCGAGTATTGTGCAATATTGTGTGCAGGCTTGGTCTCCTTACCTAATAAAGGACAAACCTGACATTGAGGGAGAGCAGTGAAGGATGACCAGACTGATAGCTGGGATGACGAGCTTGTTGGGGGAGCAGAGTTTGGGCTGACGGGGCCAATATTCCATGGGGTTTAGGAAAATGAGTGGAGATCTCAGAGAAATATACAAAACTCTGACAGGGTGAGACAGATTAAAAGCAGGGATGATATTCCCCTGGCTGGGATGACTAAAACAAGGAACCACAGTATTAGGTAAGGCAGGTCACTCTGCAATGAGATGAGAATAAATGTCTGCACTCACTGACTGGGGAACATGGGGAATTAGCTTGCACCTGGAAACCAAGACACTGATTATAAAAACGGATTTAGAGACAGTAAAGGGATGGTGGGAGAGCAGGAGTACGGCGTGGAAATGAAGGGCCAACCATCATTACATGGAATTGGTTAGCAAACTCAATGGACCAAACGTACTACTGCATTTCCTATTTTATAACTTCCAAAGGTTAGTCAAATTAACGGATATGTATATCATGTGGCGTAATTGCATTGAGGAGATGTTTTTCCATGAACTAGAATGGGGGAGGCTCAATGTGTTTCATGACCTACTCCTTTCCCGCTGTTTCTGTGCAGTCTGTGGGAAAGCTCGGTAAATGTTGTCACAAGTTCTCAGATGTTAAGAAGGAGGTCTCTGCAGGATCGACAGGACTGTGTTCCCATTCCCTTTTCCGACACTGATGCGGAGGCCGGATGTTCTGTCTAGTTTCATCCTTTCAGTCCTCGAAGCAGTTTGATACAAGTGAATGCCTTGATTGGCCGTTTCAGAGATCATTGAAATGTTTATCACATATCAGGGTCTTTGGAGTCAGTTTTAGGCCAGCCCAGGGAATCATGGGAGATTCACTTCCTCAAAGTACATTGGAGAAGGAAATTCTGTTTACAATCGATGTTGGCGTCAAGGTCACTGTTACTGACCCCAGATTTTAGATCTCGATACTTTATTAATTGTCTTTAACTTCCACCTGCTGCCAGAGGATTATCCTGGTCTGGATGAGTAATCCAGTGATATTTCCACAACAGCACCATCTCCACATGGGGACCTGTCGGAGACAACACTGAGCAGGGTATTTCTGTGCTGCTTGACAGCTCTGTCAAAAAGAACTCCCACCAACTTGACTGTCGTGATGGGACTGAAGGGGTGGTAAATGATCAGATTGTAATTATTCCCGTTTTAGGGAATGGGACTTAGCTGAGTAATTTTCAACATTGCCAGGGAGATGTCAGAGTTGGAGCTGGAATGAAACAGCTTCCCCAGGGACACGGCTTGTTGTGCAGCACAAGTCTTCAGTCCTATTGCAGGAATGGTGTCCTGGCCCATTGCCTGTGTCATATCTACTGTGTTCAGCTGTTTCTTCATGTCACGTGCAGCGAATCACATTAGTTGAAGACTGACATCTGTGATTTTGTGGGCATCATGGCGAGGATGAGGATTATCATCGACTCAACACTTCTGGCAGAAGTTGGTGCAGATAAAACATCCTTCTCTTTTACACTGATGTGCCGGTCTGTTCCATTATTTAGGATGGGGATGTTTGTGGAGCCCTCTCCTCCAGCTATTTGTTTAATCATCCATCACCATTTATAACGGAATATGGCAGGACTGCAGGGCTTCGTTCAGAGCTGTTGGTCAAGTCTGGTAGCTTTAATGAGTCAGCATCAGTTTAAGGTTCATGTGATTCTGACTCTGACATGTTCACCCACACTTGTCACTGAGCCATAGTTGGTGTTGATGGTAATGACAGTCTGAAGTGTTATCCTGGCAAAAAGTTACAGGTTGTGGTTGAATGCAGGTCTGCTTCTCCTGCTGCTGTGGTCTACAGCACTACATGAATACGCAGTTTTGAGTTGCAATATCTTCAATGGAGTTCTGCTGTCTGTTCCCCAATTCTCACTGAGACCCATTCACCCATCAGTCCTGTACTCAGTAACCTAACCTGGTTTCTGATGTGGAAATAATTCAATTTTCACACTCTCATTCTGCTGAGGGTCTGTCTCCCCGGGTCTTGCTTCCAATCTGACACAGCCCACAAAAGCATTTAACTGATTTTAACTCAAATGTTTAATTCACCTGAATCTTTTTCCTTGAGAAATACCATCTTCTTGTTTAAAGTAAATGTGTTTCCTTTGTTTCTCTCCCTGACCATGATTAAGAATTCTGTAGTGTCAGTGATGCCAGCCTTATGTAGTCTCAGAGCCAATGAATTCTCTGGATTCCCAACCATCTTCACCACATTGTATGCTTCCTCTTTTGGTTTGATTCTTTATGACTCATGGCTGCCTTGTCCTCCCATGAGTATGTTTTATCTTCTTGGGGTTGAATTTCTGGTATTATCTTCCGAATTATCCCCAGAAACTCCTCCCATTGCTGCTCCATGGTCTTGCCTCCTCAGCTCCCCTTCCAATTAACTCTGGACAGCCCCTGCCACATGTCTTTGTAGTTACATTGCTTAATTATAACCACATTACATCTAAAAGATCGCATTAGATATAAACTGACAGAAGGGGTTTTGAGAGATGGGGCTCGAAGAAAAATTTGTGGATTTCTTCACTAGATACAAAGGGAGAACGAAAGAGGATATAGATATGGAGATGCAGAAAATGAGAAAACTAGATTAACGAAAGAAGTAGATGTACTTCCCTCAATGTTTTGGCAATTCCTGTGTGCTGTGGTCCTTTGTACAGTGCATTTACAACAGAGCAACATGTTTAAATGCTGGGTCTGTTGCCACAACTTTTCTCTCCAATAATATGACAGAAACTAGTTTTGGAAAGAACCCAGCAGGACAACATATTTAATTGCTTGTAGAAAGGTGATTAACTGAAATACGTTCGGACACGAGAAGCAAGGATTTATAACACACATCCTGATAAGAATGAGAGATTAGATTTGGGAATCCCAGAAAAGGGGGAACGTTGAGAAAAAGGGAAGGTATCTCTTCAGATGAGGATCAAATAATGTTTTAATGCTTTATTAATTTTACACATCATGTGCATAATTTTTCGTTAACTGTGTCTCCGTTGTTCATTCAGAATGTGTTGTACACATATGAAAAATGTTAGTTATCTGAACACACACTGATTAAACAGTTTTTTTAAAAAATGATTTTTCCTCCATTTCAAACTCTCCTGTTGTCATGCTAGTAGGATATATGAACACCAACTGGCCACCAAAAGACATGACCCACTATCACTAATTTCCATACATACAGACAAAGAAGAACACCACGTTGACTGTGCAACACACACTTCCTAGGACAAAGCCACGCAGAAAAGTTCTTAGAGGCATGACATTCTAACTAGAAGTCCATCAATACACACATCAGTTTAGATCCTATCTACCTTCCCGTGAAAAAAACTGGAAATGACATCACCCACCTTAAGAAACCAAGACCTATAAATAGAAAGACGAGACATACCACCAGTGCGTCACCAGAGACTCTCACTGATGATGTCACCTAGTCATGGTGAAGAAACATTTGAAAACAAACCTTCAAGCTCAGCGAGTTAACATACATACTTATAAATTGTTATTTTTCTCTTAATAGTGGAATGTGCGACTACTGTGTCACTCATGTTTTAACAGATTACGAGGTGAGGTGAGCTTTTCTGGGTGTGTGGTTTTAATTAACAGAGCGATTCGACATCGACATCATAACAGTTTGAGGGCTTGTCATATGGGATTTAGACAGATTTGAACAGATTTTGGGTACAAAAGGGCCCAGCAGATTCCATCACTTGGCAGTTAGTGACATAGATCTTCAAATAAAACAGGTGACAAAAGTCATTTAATTTTGTTTCCTCGTGGTTGTTAAATTAAAAGAAAATGTGTTTAACATTACTAAAGACGTTTGAAGCTGATTCACAAATTTGCCAAGAAAGTGTAGAAAGGCAAAGGAAGGGCATACTTTTAGAATTAACATGTAGATTAGAATTGGGTTTCATCAGGGACGTACGGAAAGCTGTCATCATAATGGAGTTGGTCAAGCACTTTGGTCTGTCAGAGAAGCAGGAAACTGCAGTCGAGATCGAAAAAACTTAAATTGCAAGTGTGGAAACTTGAGTTAAAGATAAACAGAGAGATAGAAAGAAGGAGAGAGAGGAGATAGAGAGAGATAAAGAGAGGCAAAAAGAAGAGAGGGAGAATTTGAAATTCAGAAGTTTGGAACGAGATAAGAAAGTTAAATTAGCAGGATGAAGATGAAGGGAGAACGTAGGTATACAGCTATGTTAATACATTGCCATATTTCGGTGAGAAAAATGCCAAAACCTTCTTTATTTCATTTGCAAAATTGGCTCGGCAGATGGCGTGTCCAGTGAACTTGTGGGTAATGCTAGTTCAGACGAAGCTGGTCGGTACAACTTGAGAGGTACGTGCACTGCTGTCACAAAAGGGAGCAAGAGCTTATGCAGATGTCAAACAGGTTATTTTGAGTGTTTATGAATTGGTACCTGAAGAATATAGACAGCGGTTCAGAAATATAGAGACAGAACTAGGTCAGACTTATATTGGGTTTGAAACAATTAAACACAGTCATTTTGATGAATGGGTGCAGGCCTTAAAAATGGATAAGACCTGTGAGGCTCGAAGGGAGATTATTCTGCTGTACGAGTTTAAAGACTCACTTCCAGAGATGGTAAGAATTCATGTGAATGAACAGGAAGCTCAAGAAGTGAGAAGCGCGGCAGAAATGGCAGGTGAGTATGCATTGGTGCATGAGATGAAATTTAGCTTCTGGGAGGATTTTCCTCCTGCGAGAGATAGAAATTTTGAGAAAGGGAGATCCTACACTACAAAACATAAAGTAAAGCACACAGCGAATAGTTTACCACAGGTTAAACAAAAAAGGCCAAAGTGGTTGAAAGGAAGTGAAAGGCCTCAGGTCTCACTATAACGTAGTGGAACACATTAAATTACAGTGCTGATGGTTTAAGAAGGGCACTGGGAAAAGGTGTTTTCACTGCAGGAAACTGGGACACACCGTGCTGGGCGTTGAAGGAAGACACTTTGGGAAAAGATGTGGGAAAAGAGTTTAAGCCAGTGGCATTAGTGAACCTGGTAAAGGAGACCCCAACTAGAGCGGAGGAGCTGCAGGGGAGTGCACACCCTAGGCAGGGGCTGTGTATGGAGTTGGTGGCTGATCTGTAGATAAACCTTACTAAGAGAAAATTGGGTGTGGGGGGAGGTCAAGAAGTTATAATTTTGCAAGATGCAGGATCTGTCAAGTTTCTAATAGTTGAGAAGTGAGGAGCCAGAAAGGCACAACAGATCAGTCAGCATCCGAAGAGCAGGACAATCGACGTATCAGACATAAACCCATGGTCAGGAATGTGGCGGGGGGACAAGGGAGCTGAAAGATAAAAAGGAGGGTAGGAGCTGGGCTGGTGGGAGGGTCACTGGGAGGGCAATAGGAAGATGTAGGTGGGAATGATAGTGATATGTCAGAAGCGAGGTTGTAGTAGATAGGTGGGAAGGAAGATGGACAGTTACAACAGCTCAAGAGGGCGGTGCTAATTTGAATGGTTGGATCTGGGATGAGGTTGGGGGAGGGGAGATTTGGAAATTGGTGAAGTCAACGTTGATGCTGCATAGTTTGACGGCTTCAGCTGTCCTACCACATTTCCACTTCACCCTCCTCTCCGACCTATCACCATCAGACTCACCTACATTTACATCTCGCCTTCCAAGCTACCTTCCACCCAGCTCCACCCCCACCCTCCTATTTAATTCTCAGCCGCTTCCCCCTCCCTTACCTCCCACTCTCCTGATGAAGGAATTATGACTGAAACGTCAATTCTCCTGCCCCTCGGATGCTGCCATCCTGCTGTGCTTTTCCAGCCCCACAATTTTCAACTCTGACCTCCAGCATCTGCAGTCCTCACTGTCCCTCGACCTCTAACAGTAAGAGATGGAAATATTTTCACTCTTTCTGACATGTTAAGATTGGAGTGCCAAGTCAAGGTTGGGGAAGTAACAGTGAGATTGAATGACAGAGTGTCAGTTCCAGGAATACAGTTTGTTCTTGGGAATGATTTAGCAGGATCCAAGGTGGGAGAGGCACCCATTGTGGTGGAGAAGCCAAAGTAAAACTACGGAACTGGGGAATTATAAGAAAAATACCCAGTGACTTTTCCAGAGTATGTAGTAATAAGATCCCACTGTCATACGCTACAACAGGAAGGAAATCCTCAAAGGGGTTGATGCATGGAAGACTCAGGCTAAACCATTTCTAGTGGCTGGAATGCACAAGGACGTGGTTATGTTTTGTTGTACATGTCATACATGCCAAATGGTATGTACATCACAGGCAGTATAAACCAGCACCTTTGTTTCCAATTCCTGTGTTCAAAGAACCTTTCACGTGGGTTATGATTCATTGTGGAGCTCTCCTTTCTAAAATAAAAGTGGAAAGCGATATCTGCTGATCATAATGGATGTGTCTACTCGATTACTAGGGATAATTCCATTATGGCGTGCTAAGGCAAAAGGGGAGGTGGAGGAGTTGGTAGCTTTCTTTACTCGCTGTGGGCTATGTGGTGTGATTCAGTCAGACCAAGGGTCTCGTTTTGTAGCTCAGTTGTTTAAGGATGTCATGGATTGCTTTGGCACATAGCAGTTTAAATCAAGTGCATTCCAAAACCGAATCCCAGGGAGCCTTAGAAAGTTGGCATCAGATGCTGAAAACAATATTAACAACGTACTGTCTGAATTACCCGAATGATTGGAATAAAGGCATCCCATTATATTGTTGGCCATTAGATATACCCAAAAAAATCTACTCAGTTTGCTTCCTTTGAGTTAATGTTCGTACATAAAATGAGAGGCCCTTTGAAATTAATTATATATAAATTGACAGGACCGAAGTCGGAGATCTCACACTTGGATTAAGTATCTGAGGTGAGGGAGAGATTAGATGGAGTAGGTGAGTTAGCTAAACAGATCCTGAAGAGTGCACAGCATAGAGTAAAGCAGGTGGCAGATAAAAACTCCGAAACTTTGACAATTTCCCATAGTGATGACATGTTACCATTTCCACCCCTTCAAAGCCAGGTTTAGAGGCCCCCTTCAAGTTAACAAAATTGTTGAGTCGGTTAAACTATCTGATAAAGATACCGGATATGAGAAAAAAAAGTTAGAGAATATCATGTGAATGAATAATGCTCCGGACACATTGAAGACTCAGGAACAGATTTGTGGTCAGATGAACAAATTGTGCAGCTTATCTGTAAGATGTAGTGATCTTTAGGATCTCTTGGTGCTGTTTTTAATTCCTGGATTGGAGAAATATTTGTGACAATCTGTGTCTCAATATTTCTTTTTGCCAAGGGGTGTGTTTATGGGAATTTCCTATATTGGAACAGTTCATTAGTAATAGTTCCTATATCTATTCTTCTGTTAACATGTCCAATAGAATTAAGTTATTCTAGATTCTTCTTTCTTTGGTTTCATTTTATCTTTCGTGTTTAAGTAGATGGCGTTTTGCTTCACACCGAGTAGTTTGACATCTGGAACAGACACTTTACATTTCCTTTAAAATAAAAAAAAGCGTCTTGATTATCACCTTCAGATATTTTTGAGGCGCTCTAGTGTAGCCCATCACACTAGACTCCTTCCCTTCCTGAGATATAGGCTGTAGGCACTGAATGGGCTGTCACTGTTCTTCTGTGAAAACAGCGTGAGGTGCTGAATGAACTCTTGTTTCACTGTGGCAATGTGCAGTGTCAGGCAGTGCTGTTACATGAATGTTACGGACCCTTTAACAGCATAAGCCTGAATGGAGTCTGGATCTTGCTGCTCGTGGTCACAGAGCAGTTCAGGAGCTGACGGGGGATAAAATGTTCTGAACATTGTGGAATCTTCAGTGACCATCCCCACTTCAGATCTTATGGTGGGCAGGGTGTGTGCGGGGAGACATTGATGAAGCAGCTGAAGATGTTTGTGAAAAGGAAGCTACCCTGAGGACCTCCCACAGAGGTGACCTAGGACTAAGATGATGAACATCTTCCTTTGTGCCATGTTTGACTCCAAACACTGGAGAGTTTACTCTGATTCTCATGATGTCCAGTTTTGTTAAGCTCCTTGATGTCAACAGAAGCCAACCACTGCCTTGATATCAGGGCCAGTCATTTGTACCTGAACCCCTGTCTCAACCTCTTTTGTTCACATCATCAGGCCATGATATAGGAGCAGCAAAGGTTTTCTTCAAACAGGTGGGATTGAATGTCAGGATTTCACTTCTCAAGGGTGTTCATGGAGCTAGATGACTGAAAGTATTTGAAGAGGTGGTCGATGGATATTGACCTGTCACAGAGTTGGGGGCTATGAAGAATTGGGTATGAAAGAGGATTTGAGACCAAGAGCAGATCAACCACGAACTTAGTGAAGGGCAATGCAGGCTTGGGGAGTGAACGACCTACCCCCGTGTCTGATGTTCTCACATTCTGTTATTGGAAAGTTAGTGGGTATTATTTTCCTGAATGTTATGTTATTGCATATTGCAGTCAAGGAGATCAGACGATTTTGTGAGCCATCTCTGGGTGAGGTATGGGGTGTGTATTCACTGTGAATCTGGGTCTACAACATGACCAACAAATGGAGCACAAGTTGCAGAGAGGGGAAGGTCAGTGAAGAGAGATGAGGGGCTTCATTCATACCCAGTCTGGGTTTTCCAATTGCATTTCCCAAATCGCTTCAAAGCGTGTAACAGTTTTGTGAGGCTGGATAGTCTCCTCTGTTTCTGTGCATCAGGTTACAGGAGTAAGGAGCCTCCAACTGTTCCTGTCTAGCAGGTTTGAGCGGCTGAATGGAACACAGAAACATGGGACTGAGGAACAGGAGTGGGTCATTAGATACTTTGAGCCTTCTCCAACAGGCACTAAGATTGTGGCTGATCAGGTTGTGGTCTCAGCCCCACTTTCCTGTCTGTATCCTATTATCCGTGACTCACTTCCCTGTCAAATATTTAACTAATGTACCTTTCAATCAATATGAACAAAGAGGCACGATAAACTTCCACTGAAGAGGATTCCCATTTGAAAGGTCCTTTCAGAATTTTTCATCATCCTTCTTATAGAATCAGAGAGTCATGCAGAACGGAAACAAACCCGTTCGTCCAATCTGTTCACTCCGATCATATAACAAATCTGATCTCATCACATTTACCAGCATTTGGTCAATATCCTCCTCTTTCAGATACTTTTTAAACGTGTGATTGTAACCTTCTTCAGCATTTTCTGTACACACACCACTCTCTGTTTGAAACATTTACCTTCAGGTCCCTTCTAAATTATTCGCTTCAACCTATGCCCTCTTGTTCTGGACTCCCTTATCCTGGGGAGCAGAACATGGCTGTTCGGAATATCCATGCCCCTGATGGTTTTATAAACCTCTATAATGTCACCCTTCAGCATCTGACACTCCAGGGGGAAACACCTCAACCTAATCAACCTCTCCCTAAAGCTCAAACCTCCAGTCCTGGGACATCTGTGTAAATCTTTTCTGCAGAAAACTGAGTTGTACGCAGTATTCTTAAAGTGGCCTCACCAACATCCTGTACAGATACAACATGCCACTACAACTCCTGTACTCAGTGCTCTGACTGATTAAGGCAAATGTGCCAAATGTGTTCTGCACCAATCTGTCTACCTGTGACTCCACTTTCAAGGAGCGATGTACCTGCAGAGCTATGTCCCTTTGTTCCACAACAGTCCCCAGGAACTTACCATTAAGTGTATAATGTCTGCTCTGATTTGCCTTCCCAAAATGCAAAACCTCGCATTTATCTAAATTAAACGTCATCTGTCACTCCTGGCCCCTTTGTCCCATCTAATTGTGGTCTCATTGTACTCAGATAATCTGCTACACCACATTTCTGATGTAATCTGTAAACTTACTAACTATGCCTCCGAAATTCACATCTAAATCCTTTACATAAATGATGAAATGTTTTGTGAACTCAGTACTGATTCTTACAGCACACTGCTGCTCAGAAGCCTCCAGTCTGAAAAATATCCCCCTTCCTTCAAGCCAATTGTGACTAGCTTCCTCTGTATCCCATGTGACTGAACCTTACTAATCTGTCTACTAATCAGAATGTTATGAACACCTTGCTGAAGTCCATATAGACAAAGGCTACCAAACTGCCTTCATCAGTCTTCTTTGTTACCTCTTCCTAAAACTCAACCAAATTAATGAGACATGATTTCCCATGCAGAAAGCCACGTTGACTACCCCGATCAGCCCTTGCCTTCCCAAATGTATGTAAATGCTATCCCTCAGAATCCCCTCCAATAAATTACCCATCACTGACATCAGGCTCACTGGTCTATAGTTCCCCCGGCTTTTTGGGTCACTGTTTCCTTTTCTAGTCCCACTGCTCCACTGCTCACAACAAATGTTAAATGTAACCAGGTCGGTGATATGGCCGATGATATCGGTCTCAGACTGGGTCAGGGTCAGTTTTAGGAACAAGTCAGGCTAGTTTCTTTAATCTGCTCAAATAGCACGTTTATGATCCAAGCAATGTTACTCAAACTATGATGCAAAGATAGGAGAAAGTGAGGACTGCAGATGCTGGAGATCAGAGCTGAAAAATGTGTTGCTGGAAAAGAGCAGCAGGTCCGGCAGCATCCAAGGAAGGACTGAAGAAGCGCTTATGCCCGAAATTTCGATTCTCCTGTTCCTTGGATACTGACTGACCTGCTGCGCTTTTCCAGCAATACATTTTTCAGCTCCGATGGGAAGATGCATGGCAAACTATTTGATCATGGCAAATAAAGAATCGATATTTCCCTGTATAAACATACACACACACATACACACACACATTCACACACACACACCCAAACACACCCACACATACCCAACACACACACACACACACACACACACACACACACACACACACACACACACACACACACACACACACACACACACACACACACACACACACACACACACACACACAATCTCTGCAATTTCAAGTTGTCCAGATATTGCTGTAACTCATGACAAAAGGTAAAAGAGACATTGTCCAAAATATGATTCTGCTTCTGAAGTTATTCTACTCACACAAGCTGCAAGCAATGGGATTTCATCCTGGAACAGTTGGATTTGGCTGATATCCCTTTGCATTAGGGAGTGAGGAAGTTCCAATGAATTCTGGTCAGGGATCACCTAAAGGTTATCACAGTGGTTCAGTGGTTAGCACTGCCACCTCACAGCACCAGGGACTTAGGTTCAATTCCAGTCTCGGGTAACTGTGTGGAGTTTATGCCTTGTCTGCGTGAGCTTCTAATGGGTTGTTCCAGTTTCCTCCCACAATCCAAAGCTGTGTAGTTCAGGTGGATTGCTCAAATTGTCTGTAGTCTTTGGCCATTTCGAGTTGAGGTGCACTAGGCAGCGCTAACTGTAAGGGAACGGTCCTGGGAAGTTTACTCTTTGTAGGGTTACTATGGACTTGTTGGGCCAAAGGGCCTGTTTAAACACTGCAGGGATTCTGTAAAAATAAGAATGGTAACGATGATAGTGGAGGTTTTGTTTTAGCTCGGGCACGTTGCTTTGATAAGAAATAATGAAGGAGAGAGAGTGCAATTTGCCTTTCCTTCTCGGGCAAATGGCATTTTCTCTCTCTCTGCTTTCAATCACGCGATAATGTCATTCTCTCCCAAACTGGACCATGTGAGGTCTCCATGTACATTGTCCAAACTGTGTCTCCATCACATTCCCTGTTCCATGTCGCTGCATCATTGCTGCTGTCATACAAAGAGCCATACCCTGAGCAGAAAATGGTCTCGGTCGATTTGAAGATATGTTTATATCTCCCTGCGTCATGAAAAATTAAAATGTGTAATGTATTAAATGCCTGCATTAAAATGAATGCATTTTTTCAACAAATACAGGAATTGTTGGAAAAGCTCAGCAGGTCTGTCAGCATCCAGATGCCTTTTACTTGTTGTAGTTGTACCAGCCTCCACCACTTCCTCTGGCAGCTCATTCCATACACACACCACTATCTGTGCGAAAAGGTGTCCCTTAGGCCTCATAAAAATCTTTCACTTCTCACTTTCCACCAATGTCCTGTAGTTTTGGATATCCCTAACTTAGGGTAAAACCCTAACTACTCACCATATCCATGACCGTTCTGATTATATAAACCTCTACTGATGCGAAATGTGACTCCAATCAACACGAATTGATTGTCATCCTGGGCCTAAATTCTGAAATGCAATACTGTTACCTCTTCCTTCTCCATCAGGTCACAATTCTAAATGCATTTTAATCGTTTTTTTCAGTTGTATTATGAAACACAACTCTCTGTGTAAAGAACCCGCCTCTGACATCCCCTCTATACTTTCCTCCAACCAGCTTAAAACTATGATCCCTCGTATTAGCCATTTCTGCCCTGGGAAATAGTCTCTGACTATCAACTCTATCTATGCCTCTCATAATCTTGAATACCTCAATTAGGTCCCCTCTCCTCCTCCTTTTCGTCAATGAACAAAGTCTGAGCTCAGTCAACCTCTCTTCATTAGATAAGCCCTCCAGTCCAGCCAGCATCCTGGTAAACCTCATCTGAACTCTGTCCAAAGCATCCACATCTTTCCTATAATAGGGTTACCAGAACTGGACACAATATTCCAAGTGCGTTCGAATCAAAGTTTTGTAGAGCTGCAACAAGATCTCGCGGCTCTAAAACTCAATCCCCCTGTTAATGAAAGCCAAAACACCATATGCTTTCTTAGCAACCCTGTCCACTTGAGTGGCCATTTTAAGGGATCTACGTACCTGCACACCAAGATCTCTCTGTTCCTTCACACTGCCAAGAATCCTATCCTTAATCCTGTACGCAGCTTTCGAATTCAACCTTCCAAAATGCATCATATTGCATTTATCCAAGTTGAACTCCATCTGCCACCTCTCAGCCCATCTCTGCATCCTGTCAATGTCCCTCCGCAGCCTACAACAGCTCTCTATACTGTCAATAACACCGCCAACTTTTGTGTCATCTGCAAAATTGCTGACCCATCCATCAATTCCCTCATCTAAGTCATTTAAAAAAATACAAAGAGTAGAGGCCCAAGGACAGAGCCCTGTGGAACATCACTCACCACAGACTTCCAGGTAGAATATTTTCCTTCCAATATCACTCACGGTCTTCTGCTGGCCAATTCTGTATCCACACCGCTAACACAGATACCAGTGTAAAAATGATTGTTTTGTCTTAACAAATACAGAAATTGCTGGAAAGGTTCAGCAGGTCTGTCAACATCTAGATGCCTTTTACATGATGTAGTTGTACCAGCCTCAACCACTTCCTCTGGCAGCTCATTCCATACACACGCCACCCTCTGTGTGAAAAGGTGCCCCTTAGGCCTCTTCAAAACCTTTCCCCTCTCACTTCCCACCAATGTCCTCTAGTTTTGGACGCCCGTAATCTGGGGAAAAATCTTGACTACAAACCCTACCCATGGCCGGTCTGATTTTATTAACCTTTCCTGCTGCGAAATGTGAGTTTAATCAACACGAATGGCTGTACTTTCAATAATCCCGGGCCGAAATGCTGACATTCAACACCGACACCTGTTCTTTCTCCATCAAGTCACAATTCTAAAATCAGTTTCATCAGTTTGTTCAGATATATTAGGAGACATTTCTGTGGGATTTACACCTAGACCTTTGTGCCCGGAGGTAGGGACACGAGCTCCACCCGGCAATACCCATAAAGCTGTAACATTATTCTCCTGTGTGTTTGTTCATCAGCCTGTTATGACATGCTGAGACATACCTCTGCAACAGGCATGACATGAATCCACACCTTCTGGTCCAGAGCTAGGAACACTACCAAACAATGTCAGGAATTGGAATCAAACCCAGAGCCATGACTCAGAGGCAGGGACACTACCCACTACACTACTATACCCAGATTTTGGGTCACATTTTAAGAGACAACATTCAGCTCTGTGTGGATTTATTATAATCAGGTTGCCATTACTGAACTACACAAAACATTTTGTTTTGTTAAACAAGTGCAAGATCGAAATTAACTATGAACATCTTTAACAGCTATTATCTGCAGTCTGCAATATTAGGGAAAGAAATCCTGCAGACATACTCTGCCCAATGAAGGGTCTCAAATAGACATTTATTACTGAACACCAGACACAGAGAAAGACCATAATTTCTGGTCCCAAAACACCGAACAGTATAACCCAACTCTCACATGTATCTGCCCTCTGCCTAAAACCATGAAATGATACCAGGCCGCTGATTACTCTCCCGCCTCTCCTCCCCACTGACTGTGTCTGCAATCTGTCCCTCCTCCCTCTAACCACACAAGGCAAACCAAGCTCAGGGTCTTTATGAAAATCAAGGCCGGAGTGTGCAGGCCTCCTGGAGAGGGGTGGGCATTTTAAAATTAAACGGGGAAGGTGAGGAGGTGGTAATATCATTCACTGGCCGAGGAGTGGCAGATGGAGTTTAGTTTGGATTAATGCGAGGTATTGGATTTGGTAAATCTACAGGAGTAGGACTTATACAATTAAACGCAGGGCCTTTGGCAGTGTTGTAGAACAGAGACCTCGGCCATCAGGTATAATTCTTTAAAAGTTGCATCTTATATATGCTTCAATGGTCAGACCTTTTGAGTCTCGGAATTGTGACGTCATGTTGAGGTTGTACAGGACATTGGTGAGACCTCTTCTGGAATACTGCGTCCAGTCTGGACATCCTGCCGGCTCCTTCCATAGGCACACCACCCTCTGGGTGAAACAGCTGCCCTAAGGTCACTTTTATTTTTTTTCCCTCTTACCTTACAACTATGTCCTCTAGTTTTGGTCTCCACTCCCCTTATAAAATACATTGACTATTCACTTTGATATGATTGATCTTGATATTATTAAGCTGGAGAGGGGTCAGAAGAGTTTAACCTGGATGTTGCTGGAACTGGAGGGATTGAGCTATAAGGGAGGCTGAATAGGCTGAGACATTTTTCACTGGAGAGTATGAGATGGAGTGGTAACTTGGCAGAGGTTTATAAAATGATGAGGGGTACAGATAAGCTGTAGGGTTGATGTCTTTTCCCCAGAATTGGGGATTCAAAACTGAGGGATATTTTAAGGTGTGAGGAGAAAAGTTTTACAAAAGTCAGGAAAGGTAATTATTTTAGACAGAAGCTGGCTTGTGTGCGGAATGAACTTGCAGAGCAAGTGGTGAAAACAGGAACAGTTACAACGTTTAAAGGATATTTAGATCAGTACATGGATAAGACATCAGTTTGGATGGTGCTGTGAGCAGCTGCCCTCTCCCTCCCCCTCTCTGAATGAATCCCTGTTGGTTTTCACCCTCTGCCAATGCCTGTGCAGTGTCGTGGAGATGGAGGCATTGCATCACTTTGAGCACCACAGAGACTGCCAGACCTACCCCACACAGAGACACACAGGTACACACACAGCAATTGTTAGGACACGGCATAGATCTCACTGGTAATTTAAACTAAACATAAATAAATGCTCAATTCGCCTCATAAACTGTTAAAATATGAGTGAGAGAGAACTCCCAAATCCCATTGTTTAAATAAAAACAACAATGTATTTTTTAACACTGAAAGAGACCCTCTATCTCTTAACTGCTCATAACTCGACTCCAGCTCTACAGCAATATACTGTTTCTGGGTCTGCCATTCTCTCATATCACAGATACTTGTAAGCTCTCAGTTCAGAGCAGCATTCACCCTCGCTTAAAGGTACAGTACACACTTTCACCTTCATCCCATTATACCCTGATGAATATAGATAAGTGGAACCTATCCAGATTTCTCTTGCTCTGTGGTTTGTCAAAATTTAATCTACTCTGTCTCGTATGTGTCTGGTTTTTTGTTGCTCCATTGACAGTGTGTCATTGTTCGATTCTGTCCGTGGGAATCTATCAGTATTTCACTTGCTCACACTCCTGTGTGTGGGTCAGGATCTCAGTTGTTTCATGGGGACTGTGACACTGTGACAATCTCAATGTTTGTAAATAGTACCAAACCTGCAAGGATTGTAAAGTCTATGGAGGAGAGTGTGGAACTCTAATAGGACAGTGACACGCTGGTAGACGGGGATCAACGCAGAGCAGTGTGCGGTGATGCACTTTGGTATGAAAGATAAAGAAAGACAGTTTAAAACAGACTGTGCCATTATAAAGGGGCTGCAGGAACAGAGACTGCTGGGTGTATATGAGCACAGATTGTTGTAGATATCAGGACAAGTGGGGAGAGCAGTAACTATCACAGATTAGTTTCAATATCTGAACTGTTTACAGGGGGTGGTGTAGGAGGGAGCCTCCGTGCTCCCTTCCTGGGAGGTGGTGGTGACAATGTGTTGTGAGCCCACCCTCCTGCCCCCCGAGACCGTGGGGATTCCATTTGTACCAACTCGACACAGAAGGGAGATGGCATCAGGGCCATGGCTTCTAAGTTGTGCCGGAGGGAAACGGAGCAGCCAGTGGGTTTAAAGTGAGAATTGTCCTTCACTGAACATTGCTCCTGACTCGGTCGGTGGGACGTGGATGTTTCAGAATCCCCACACGAGTCCCGGTCCTCTCCGGCTTCTACCATGGGGGAGGGAAAATGATATCGAGCACTCCACCACCCGGCTTGGCCCTTTCTGTCCTATTCCAGGCTGTTTTTCCTGGAATGGGAGAAAGGGAGGGAGGGATGGTGGGGGTGGGTGGTCCTGCTGTTAGTGCTGGTGCAGGTGAGGATAATGGCTAATCGTGAGGTTTTCAGAGGGAGTCTGTAGACAGTGTTGTATCCATGCAGTGTAATTGATGTGGGGGGTAAAGTGGATGGAGTGACAGAGAGAGAGACAGAGAGAAACAGAGACAGAGAGAGAAGGTGCTGCATGCGGCAGTAACAGTGTTGGAGTATTTCCCTTATTCGGGGGTCGGTGCTATAACAGATATACCGTGAGTGTGAGGGAGCAGAGAGAATACAGTGACCCTTATCCTGACAGAGCGGGGAAGGTTATTGATGCTTGTCCTGTTTTGCTGGACACTTCTTCAGACCGCAGTTACAGCACTGAGCAGGGTGGGGAGCTCAGACCATGCTTTGGGGGTCTGGTGGTGTGGCCCCCTCTGGAAAGAGAATGGTCCCCCTCTGTACTAGCCCATCCACCAGGAGCTCCGTGCCCCTGTCGACAAACCGTGGTGTAATTGCCCCTTATCTGCCATGCTCAGAGTAAACTGTGCAGGGCAGCTCCAAACTGAGAAACCATGTGCCCATCGACCTTACAAAGATGGCACCAGTGCCAGGGGTCATGGAATATCCAGGGGCACCCGGGCGTTGGTGAGTCCCTCCAGCCATGATGGGTGGGAGAATCGGGCTGGTACTGAATGAGAGGGAAACCATGATGGTGGTAGGGCTGGGGGTGGGGTGGGGGGTCGTCAAAGAGTTGTGTTTGATAAGATAGCATCAGGAATCTAGCTTGGCCTCAGACAGATAATCTCTTCTGTCACACTCAGTGAAAATGACACCGAGGCAAATTATTGTTAGAATCAGCCCAGTGAGTCAGAGATTCTGTTGTAACTACTCCCATTTGCAAAGCTGTAGAACAAATGCTCATCCAAATCTCTCCATCATTTCACTTCACACCAATCTCCCTTTTTCCCATCTTTCCTGGGAAGACTGGCTCATGTTACAGGATGTTATCGAAGTGTCTACATTTCAGCATTCTTACACCTGGGAGCACAACCTTCCATGACAATGTCTCAGAGTCTCCCCCTGTCTGTCTACACCCCAAACCCCTCCCATGTGGTGATATTTAAACTGATTGCCCTGCCATCCCTCCCTGACAGTGATGTTCACATCCACAGCACCCCCTTGTCAGGGCACAATGGAGATATGGAGCTGTATATGGATGGGAGCTGCACATCCTGTCATTTCCAGCATGGGCTGCACATTTCCCCACACTGGGCAGTGATTCAACACAGTGTAACTGAGCAATACACTGGGGTGGTGTACACAGTCCTACGTGCTGGGCGGTTAACTGCTCCTGGGTTACAGATCAATGCACTGGGGTGGTGTACACAGCCCTACATGCTGGGAGGGTGACTGCTCCTGGGTTACAGATCAATGCACTGGGGTTGGGTACACAGCCCTACATGCTGGGAGGGTAACTGCTCCTGGGTTACAGATTAATTCACGGGTGATCACTGCACAGGTCTCTGTGCTGGTCAGACTATCTGGTTGAGGTTTATAGATAATACAATGATGTGGGATGTGCAGCTCCCCTTGCCGGACAGATATGTAGTCTGTGCACATTACATCATTATGGTGGGGTGGATAGGGGGAAAGGTGATGGACAGGTCACGGAGCTCCCCGGAGCGTTCTGTCCCCGACATACTATAGCTGACATTCCCCGGAACGTTCTGTCCCCGACATTCTATAACTGACATTCGCCGGAACGTTCTGACCCCGACATTCTATAGCTGACATTCCCTGGAACGTTCTGTCCCCGACATTCTATAGCTGACATTCCCCGGAACGTTCTGTCCCCGACATTCTATAGCTGACATTCCCCGGAATATTCTGACCCCGACATTCTATAACTGACATTCCCCGGAACGTTCTGTCCCCGACATTCTATAGCTGACATTCCCCGGAATATTCTGACCTCGACATTCTATAACTGACATTCCCCGGAACGTTCTGTCCCTGACGTTGTTTGTTTGTGAACGGCCGGACGTCAGTGAATTGAACAAACGATAAGATCCCGAGGGAAGAGATCCCGTTCCAGGGAGAAGGAGACACTGTTCAGAAGGCCCCTCCGGCAGTTAAAGGGGTGAATACGTTTTCCCTGCGATTACATTTCTTCACGACACAGGATCCACCACAGTTTACACCAAAATACAGGAATCCCAAACTCCGTCTGTCTTTAGGAAACTGGGAGAGAATCCTTCACGACAGCAGCGTTTCCACCCTCTGTATTAGGAACTGAGAACGAGTGACCTGGGTCTGCTCTCGAGTGATCGAGTGTGTGGGAATGTTCTAGAAACCATCTGTCCTTATGGATGTGTCTCTGTGTGTTTGGGGAGGGAGGGTTTCCTGTGGTTTATGTCACATTTTTGTCAGTAATTCCGAACTTTCCATTTGTTATTCCAGCTCCAATTATTTTAATAAATTCCTGAATACAGGGACACATTTGAAAATCTCACTGGGTCCCCGATCAAACGGGTCCCTTTGCCTCCAGGCTGATGGATAATGGGTTTGTTTTCTTTCCTCACAGTTAACGTAGTGATCATCTACGTCCTGCTTTATAAAGATTGTGGATTGTCTCCATGTGTCAGACGTTACCTGGGGGCCATGGCAGCGGCGGATCTCCTGGTCATTATCCTCGACCTGATCCTGAGACACATTCCCATTGTTTATCGGGAACAGTTTTATTTCCTGAGGGACTCCGTCCCCGTGTGTAATATCCACGCCGTCCTGCTTTATGCAGCCACTGACTGCTCTGTCTGGTTCACCGTCACTTTCACCTTTGATCGGTTTGTGGCCATTTGTTGCCAGAAACTGTAAAGTAAATATTGCAGTGAGAAAACGGCAGCTGTGGTTCTGGGAGCAGTGACTGTGCTGAGCTGTTTAAAGAACATTTTCTGGTATTTTATGCTCACGGCTCGGTATTACCTGTGGAACATCCCCTGGTTTTGTTCTGTAACAGACGCTGTTCGATTCTCCATTGTCTGGGTCACAATCGAGTTCCTCCACCACATTCTAACCCCGTGTGCCCCATTTCTGCTGATTCTGCTGCTCAATGTTCTCACCGTCAGACACATTTTAGTGACCAGCAGAGCCCGCAGGAGACTCCGCGCTCACACCAATGGGGACGCTCAGTCTGACACAGAAATGAGAAACCGAAAAAAATCCATCATTTTACTGTTTGTGATCTCGGCCAATTTCATCCTGTTATGGTCAATGTTAATGCTGTATTCTATATGGAGACGGATGTATGATTTTGGGTATGAGTCTGTGTATCTCGATTTCTTTGTGCAGGAATTGGGCTTCATGCTGCAGCTCCTCAGTTGCTGCACAAACACCACGATTTATGCCGTGACCCAGATTAAGTTCAGGCAGCAGCTGAAGAATGTGCTGAAATATCCCTTCACCCAAATCCATCCATCCATCAAATTCCCTCATAAATCACATCATCCGGGATTTTCTCATTTCAGTTCAGTGTTTCAGCGATGGAGCAGCCTGTCGCTATGGTAACAGACTGAGGGGATTGCTGGTTTGTCCCTCCTTATCCCACAGTGGGGTTACAGGGAAATATTTCAATGTTTCTCACAACTCAGGGGCCAGTGAGAAAAGGCACCATCCCACTGATTGTATCCATCACTTCCATTTGTAATCAATAAAAATGTGGATGAAAGCGTGCCGAGCAGCAGAGTGACCGATGTTGTTGTGTGTCTTTGTGTTGGAGAAGCTGAGCTGGAGAGAGACAGACTCAGGCCCAAGTCCTGGTCCTCAGGGAAGGGGAGAGCACGCGCCGTGAGTGGTGTTTAACTCCCTCTGTCCCTCCACTGCAGCCTGGTCTCCCTAATTCATCTCCCCTACTCTTTCTGCTCAATTCTCTCTCTCTCCGTCATCACCTCTCCTCTTCACACTCCCTTCGTTTCCCCCCTCACACACAATCCCCCCAACCCCGGTTTCTCCACCTGCCCACATCTTCCCTATCCCCTCACCCTCACTCTCTCTGTCCTGCTGTCTCTGTCTCCCTCCAGCAGTTCCATCTCTACCCCATTTTCCCCTCCTCCTACCTCCCACATCTCACCACCCCCCACACGCAGCCTCACGACCAACCAACCCCGTACCCCCCAGCCTCTGGTTCAGTGGGAGAGGGAAGGAACAGGTAGACAGAATGTGTCTGAGACAGAGGGAGGGAGGGAAGGAGGGAGAGAGATTCAGTCAGAGAGAAACGGAGGAAGGTGGGGGAGAGAGAGAGACACTGATTGACGGTGGTCAAGAGAGGGAGATGGTGGAGGGAAAGTGAAGGAGAGTGGGGAGAGAGAGAGGGGGCAAGGGAGAGATAGGGTGAGACAGTGTTATAAGTGATTTCTGTCTAGGCTTTCTGAATCTCCGGAGAATAGTTCCTGACACTTGGCTAACTATTCTAACTCTAGGGATCTGATTCGGAACAACCGGGTCCTGCTTCCGAACTCTGCCAACCGCGGACTGTCCTTTAACCCTTGTGTCAAGGGAGACTGTCCGCAAGGTTAAGTTCAAAAAGGCGAACTCCAAGTTGACTGGTATCAGCCCTTATCCCCACCGGCTATCACTTCTCCCGTGGCAAATCGAAATACTGCGAGACACACACAAACGGAGCAACAGATGTTTAGTCAATCTTCGAAGATCGGGCGAGTTTCCAAAAAGGACTTCGGAAATCGCGCTGAATGATTTTACAGCACTAATACTTATACATTATTTTTCCATTCAAATACATTGGTAATAATTTCATTGGTTTAAACATCTCACGCTATGGATTTTCTTACATTAAAAATCATTAATGACAATTCCATTGGTTAAAACATTTCACGCTTTTCTCTGCCAATTCCTTAATTAAAATGTTATATTTTTAACAATTCTTGAAAAAGAGCTTTCATTGTATTTTGCCCTCTGTGTCTAACTGAAGCATTCCTTGGTTTCTTGCCCAAGGTTACCATGTTCCTGGCATAACAGAGGTGACTTCTAGTTCATGCTTCATTATGGCCTAGTAGATCATTAGTTTCATAATTTGGATTTTATTCATTAAACCTCAGTTTTAGTACAGAAATTACCCCACTCATACCAAGAGTGTGTGTGTGTGTTTGTGTGTGTGTGTGTGTGTGTGTGTGAGTGTGTGTGTATGTGTGTGAGTGAGTGTGTGTGTAGGTGTATGTATGTGTGTGAGTGAGTGTGTGTGTATGTATGTGTGTGAGAGTGTGAGAGAGTGTGTGTGTGTGAGTGAATGTATGTGTATTTGTGTGTGTATGTGTGTAGGTGAGTGTGTGTGTAGGTGTGTGTATGTGTGTGGGTTATGTGTGAGGTGTGTGTGTGTTTGTGTGTGTGTTGTGTGTGTTGTGTGTGTGCGTGTGTGTTGTGTGAATGCATGAAACTGCAGAAATTACATTAACCATATTATATCAATAGGGGAGGGCGAGAGATGGGACGGAGGTAGGGGAGGGAATGTCAAGAGGGAGGGAGAGGGTGAAAGAGGGGTTGGGAGAGAGAGGGAGCGCGAGGGGGGAGGAAAGGGAGAGAGAGGGCGAGAGATAGGAGGGAGGGAGGGGAGGGAGAGAGAGAGGGGAGAGGTTGCGAGAGGGAGGATGAAACCGAGGAGTGAGGGATTGGAGAGCAAGAGAGAGGAGCAAGAGAAGGAGGGAGAGTGGGAGAGGGAGGAGTGAGAGGGGGAGGGCGAGAGCGAGGAGGATGATAGAGGAGATGGCAAGAGAGGGGAGACCGAGAGACGAGAGGGAAAGGAGGGGAGGGTGAGATGGGGGGGAGGGCGAGAATAGGGGGAGGGTGTGAGAGGGGGAGGTCGAGAGACGGGGAGGGCGAGAGAGCGCAGTGCACGGGAGGGGACAGGAAGGTGAAGGCGAGGATGGAGGGAGAGAGTGAAAGAGGGGAGGGCGAGAGAGGGAGGAGAGGGAGGGGTGGTCAAGAGGGATGGAGGTGAGTGAGGATGGGGAGGGCGAGAGAGGGGAGAGGAAGGGGAGGGGACCGTCAGAGAGGGGAAGGAGGGAGGGGAGGCCGAGAGGGAGGGAGAGGGCGAGACAGGGAAGGGAGGGAGGGGAGGGCAAGAGAAAGCGAGAGGGTGAGACAGTGGATGGGAGAGAGGGGGAGCGCGAGTGAGGGGAGCAAGAGAGGGGGAGGGTGACAGAGGGGGAGAGGGAGGGGAAGGCAAGATGGATGGATAGTGCGAGAGAGAGTTGAGGGAGGGTGGGAAGGGCGAGAGAGAGGGAGAGGGAGGGGAGGGTGAGAGAGGGGAGAACGAGAAGGGGACAAATAGAAAGGGACAGAGAGGGGGGACAGAGAGTGGGGGACAGAGAGAGCGGAACAGAGAGAGGGGTCGAGAGAGGGGAACAGAGAGAGGGGGACAGAGAGAGGGGGACAAATAGATGGCGACAGAGGGGGGGTACAGACAGAGGGGAATTGAGAGAAGGTGGACAGTGCGAGGGGGAAGAGAGGGGGGTACGTGGAGAGTGGGACAGAGAGAGGGCAGACAGAGAGCGGAACAGAAAGAGGGGGATAGAGAGAGGGGGACATGGAGAGGGGGCCAGAGAGAGGGAGACAGAGAGAGGGGGACAGAGAGCGGGGGTACAGAGAGACGGGGACTGAGAGGGGGAAAAAGAGGGAAGGAGACAGAGAGAGGGGAAGAGTGAGAGCGGGACAGAGATACGGGGATAGAATGAGAGGAACAGAGAGAATGGAGGGACAGAGAGTGGTCGACAGAGAGAGGGGGCAGACAGGGGGACAGAGTGAGGGGTACAGAGAGAGGGGGGAAGTGGTGTGGGGGTCAGAGAGAGGGGGCACAGAGTGAGGGGGACAAAGAGAGGGGGACAGAGAGAGGGGGAAAGAGAGAGGGGGAAAGAGAGAGGGAGAAAGAGAGAGGGGGAAGAGAGAAGGGGACAGACAGAGGGAAACAAGAGAGAGGGGGACAGAGAGAGTGGAGCCGTGGAGAGGGGGACAGAGAGTGGGGGCACAGAGTGAGGGGGACAGAGAGATAGAGAGAGACAGAGAGAGGGCGGACAGAGAGAGGGAGACAGAGGGAGGGGAACAGAGGGAAGGGGACAGAGATAAGGGGACAGGGAGTTGGGGACAGAGATAAGGGGATAGAGGGTGGGGGACAGAGAGAAGGGGAGACAGAGAGAGTGGTGACAGAGAGAGGGGGACAGAGAAAGGGGAAGAGAGGGAAGGAAACAGAGAGAGGGGAAGAGAGAGCGCGGGACAGAGATACGGGAATAGAGTGAGAGGGACAGAGAGAGGTCGACAGAGAGAGGGTGCAGACAGGGGGACAGAGCGAGGGTGGACAGAGAGAGGGGGACAGAGAGAGGGGGGACGTGGAGAGGGGGACAGAGAGGGGCACAGAGTGAGGGGGACAGAGGGAAGGGGGCAGAGGGAGGGGGACAGAGTGAGGGGGAAAGAAAAAGGGGGACAGAGGGAGGGGGACAGAGAAAGGGGGACAGAGGGAAGGGGGACAGAGAAAGGGGGCAGAGGGAGTGGCCAGAGAGAGTGAGACAGATAGAGGGGGACAGAGGGAAGGGGGACAGAGAGAGTGGGGACAGAGAGAGTTGGACAGAGAGAAGGAAGCAGAGAGAATGGGACAGAGAGAGGGCAGACAGAGAGATGGGGACAGAGGGAGGTGCACAGAGGGATCGGGGCAGAGAGAGGGGAGACAGAGAAAAGGGGACAGAGAGAGGGGGGACAGAGAAAGGGGGACAGAGGGAGGGACCAGATAGAGGGGTACAGAGAAAGGGGAACAGGGGGTGGGGACAGAGAGAGGGGGACAGAGAGAGAGGAGACAGAGAGAGTGGGGACAGAGAGAGAGGGGACAGAGAGACGGGAACAGACAGAGCGGGACAGAGAGAGGGGGACAGAGAGATGGGACAGAGAGAGGGAGGACAGAGAGAGGGTGACAGAGAGAGGGGGTAAAGAGAGGGGGGACAGAGAGCGGGGTATAAAGAGAGGCAACAGAGAGAGGGAGCAGAGAGAGGGGAACAGAGAGCGGGGGTACAGAGAGAGGGGAACAGAGAGAGTGGGGACAGAGAGTGGGGGACAGAGAGAGGGGTACAGAGAGAGGGGTGACAGAGAGAGCGGTGACAGAGAGAGGGGGACAGAAAGAGGGGTAAAGAGACAGGGGGACAGAGAGAGGGGACAGAGAGAGGGGAACAGAGCGGGGGGAACAGAGATATGGGGACAGAGATAGGGGTCAGAGGGAGGGGGCAGAGAGAAGGGGGACAGAGGGAAGTGGACAGCGAGAGTGGGACAGAGATACGGGAATAGAGTGAGGGGAACAGAGAGAAAGGCACAGAGAGAGGGGGACGAAGAAATGTGGATAGGGTCAGGAGAAGGGGACAGACAGAGGGAAACAGAGAGTGAGGGACAGAGAGGTGGGACGTGTAGAGGGGGACAGAGTGAGGGCGGAAAGAGTGAGGGGACAGAGAGAGGGGGACAGATGGAGGGGTCAGAGGGAGGGGGACAGAGAGAGGGGGTCTGAGAGAAGGAGACAGAGAGAGGGGGACAGAGTGAGAGGAACAGAGAGAAGGCGACAGAGAGAGGGCGGACAGAGAGGGGGGCAGACTGGGGGGACAGAAGACATGGGGACAGGGACGGTGGACAGAGTGATGGTGGGACAGAGAGAGTGGCAGAGAGAGGGGGACAGAGAGGTGGGACGTGTAGAGGGGGACAGAATGAGGGGGGACAGAGTGAGGGTACAGAGAGAGGGGGACAGATGGAGGGGTCAGAGGGAGGTGGACAGACAGAGGGGGACAGAGTGAAGGAGACAGAGAGATGGGGATAGAGTGAGGGACAGAGAGCTGGGGGACAGAGAGAGTGGGGGACAGAGACGGGGAGCCAGAGAGGGTGGATAGAGAGAGAGGGGACAGAGAGAGGGGGACAAAGAGATAGGACAGAGAGAGGGGAACAGGAAGTTTGGGGACAGAGACGGGGGGGGCAAAGATATGGGGATAGAGTGAGGGGAACAGAGAAAAGGGGACAGAGAGAGGGATGATAGAGAGAGGGGGGACAGAGATAGAGGAGGGACAGAGAGAGGGGGACAGAGAGAATGGGGACAAACAGGTGGGACAGAGCGAGGCGAGACAGAAGACAGGGGGCAGGGAGGGTGGAAAGAGCGAGGGTGGGACAGAGAGAGGAGGGACAGAGAGGGGGGACAGAGAGAGGAGGGACAGAGAGGGGGGACAGAGAGGGGTGTAACAGAGACAGGAGGACAGACTTAGGGGGACAGAGAGACGTGGGAACAGAGGGGAGTACAGAGTTTGGGTGACAGAGAGAGGGGGGACAGATGGAGGGGGATAGAGAGAGGATGGACAGAAACAGTGGGGCAAAGAGAGGGGACAGAGAGAGGGGGACAGAGAGAGGGGGCACAGAGTGAGGGGGAAGAGAGAGGGGGGGACAGAGAGAGGGGGATAGAGAGAGGGGCACAGAGGGAGGCGGACAGAGAGGGGGCAAAGAGAAAGGTGGGATAGAGAGAGGGGAACAGAGAGAGAGGGACAGAGAGGGGGGATGTGCAGAGGGGGACAGAGAGCGGGGGGACGGAGAGGGGGGTACAGTCAGGGGGGACAGAGAGAGGGGGAAAGACAGAGTGAGACTGAGAGAAGGGGGGCAGAGAGGGGGTCAGAGAGAGTAGGACAGGCTTAGGGGAACAGAGACGTGGGGACAGAGACATGTGGACAGAGTTGGGGATAGCAAGCTGGGGGACAGAGAGAGTGGGGGACAGAGTGAGGGTCACAGAGAGGGGAACAGAGAGAGGGGAACAGAGAGGGGGGACAGAGAGGGGGGATAGAGAGGGGGGACAGAGAAAAAGGGGACAGAGAGAGGGGGATAAAGAGAGGGGGGACAGAGAGAAGGGGACAGAGAGAGGGGAGACGTGGAGAGGGGGACAGAGAGAGGGGGATAGAGAGAGGGGAGACAGAGAAGGGGTACAGAGCGAGGGGAGACAGAAGACGGGGGCAGGGAGGGTGGACAGAGCGAGGGTGGGACAGAGAGAGGAGGCAGAGAGAAGGGATAAAGAGAAGGCGGTGACAGAGAGAGGAGGACAGACTGAGGGGAATAGAGACACGTGGGGACAGAGGTGGGGACAGAGATGTGGGGGATAGTGAGAGTTGGGGACAGAGTGAGGGGGACAGAGAGTGGGACAGAGAGAGGAGAACAGAGAGAGCGGGTCGAGATACGGGAATAGAGTGAGGAATACAGAGAGATGGGGACTGAGAGAGTGGGCACAGAGTGAGGGGGACAGAGAGAGGGGGGGACAGAGAGAGTGGGACAGAGAGAGGGTGAACAGAGAGAAGGGGGAGAGAGAGAGTGGGGGACAGAGAGAGTGGGGACAAAGAGAGGGGACCGAGAGATGAGGGACAGAAAGAGGGGGACGGGGGGGGGGGGGGGGACAGAGAGAAGGGAACAGAGAGAAAGAGACAGAGAGAGGTGGATAGAGTGAGAGGAACAGAGAGAAGGAGACAGAGAGAGGGGGGACAGAGAAAAGGGAACAGAGAGAAAGAGACAGAGAGAGGTGGATAGAGTGAGAGGAACAGAGAGAAGGAGACAGAGAGATGGCGGACAGAGAGAGGGGGACACAGAGAGAAGGGGGACAGAGGGAGGAGGACAGAGAGAGGGGGGACAGACGGGGGACAGAGAGAGGGTGGACAGAAGACAGGGGAACAGGGAGCGTGGACAGAGTGAAGGTGGGACAGAGTGAGGGGCAGGGACAGGCTGTACAGAGAGGAGGGTGACAGAGAGAGGGGGACAGACTTAGGGGGACAGAGACGGGGGGACAGAGACGTGGGGACAGAGGGGACGACAGAGAGCTGTGGGACAGAGAGAGGAGGTGACAGAGTGAGGGTCACAGAGGGGGAACAGAGAGAGGGGAACAGAGAGAGAGGGGCACAGAGAGAAGGGGGACAGAGAGAGGGAGACAGAGAGGGGGGACAGAGAGAGGGGAACAGATTAAGGGGAACAGAGAGACTGGGAGAAAGGGAGGGGGAACAGAGAGATAAAGATCAGAGAGAAGGGGGACGTGGAGAGTGGGACAAAGAGAGTGGGGACAGAGTGAGGGGTAAATTGAGAGGGGGAGAGAGAGAGTGGGGGACAGAGATGGGGGCAGAGATAGGGGTCAGAGGGAGGGGGACAGAGAGAGGGGGACAATGAGGGGGACGTAAGGAGGGGGACAGAGAGAGGGGGACAGAAAGAAGGGGGTCAGAGAGAGGGGACAGAGAGTGGGGGGACAGAGAGAGCGGAACAGAGAGAGGGGTCGAGAGAGGGGAACAGAGAGAGGGGGACAGAGAGAGGGGGGACAGAGAGAGGGGGCAGAGGGAGGAGGACAGAGAGAGGGGGACAGAGAAAGGGGTACAGAGAAAGGTGGGCAGAGAGAGATGTACGAAGAGGGGGGCACAGAGAGAGCGGGACAGAGAGAGGGGATAGAGTGAGAGGAACAAAGAGGAGGGGATAGAGAGAGGGTGGATAGAGAGAGGAGGGACAGAGAGAGGAGGGACAGAGAGAGGGGGGACAGACGGGGGTCAGAGTGAGAGGAGGCAGAAGACAGGGGGACAGGGAGGGTGGACAGAGCGCGGGTGGGACAGAGAGAGGGAAGCAGAGAGAGGCGGGTGACAAAGAGCGGAGGAAAGACTTGGGGGACAGAGTGACGTGGGGACAGTGGGGGACAGAGAGATGGGAACAGAGAGAGGGAAAAAGGAGACAGAGGGATAGAGAGGGGGACTGAGAGAGAGGGGTCAGAGAGAGAGGTCAGAGAGAGGAGGGACCTAGAGAGGGGGATAGAGAGGGGGGACAGATACAAAGAGAGGGGACAGAGAGAGGGGAACTGTGAGAGGGGGACAGAGATAGGGGTCAGAGGGAGGGGTCAGAGAGAGGGGGGATAGAGCGGGGGACAGATAGAGGGGTCAGAGAGATGGGTAAAGAGAAAGGTGGGCAGACAGAGGGGGACTCAGAAAGGGGGGACAGAGAGAGATGTACAAAGAGATGGGGACAGAGAGAGGGGGACAGAGAGATGGAGACAGAGAGAGGGGGACAGAGAGAGCAGGACAGAAAAACGCGCATACAGTGAGAGGAACAGAGAGGAGGGGACAGAGAGAGGGATGACAGAGAGAGGGGAACAGAGAGCGCGGGACAGAGAGAGGGGGGCAGAGAGAGGGGAACAGAGAGAGGGGCACAGAGGGAGGGGGACAGAGAGAGGGGTACAGAGAAAGGTGGGCAGAGAGAGATGTACAAAGAGGGGGGACAGAGAGAGCGGGACAGAGAGAGAGGATAGAGTGAGAGGAACAAAGAGGAGGGGACAGAGAGAGGGCGGATAGAGAGAGCAGGGACAGAGAGAGGAGGGACAGAGAGAGGGCGGATAGAGAGTGGAGGGACAGAGAGAGGAGGGACAGAGAGAGGAGGGACAGAGAGAGGGGAACAGACAGGGGGGACAGAGTGAGGGAGGCAGAAGACAGGGGAACAGGGAGGGTGGACAGAGCGAGGGTAGGACAGAGAGAGGGAAGCAGAGAGAGGCGGGTGACAAAGAGAGGAGGACAGACTTAGGGGACAGAGTGACGTGGAGACAGAGGGGGGACAGAGAGGGGAGCAGAGAGAGGGAAAAAAGAGACAGAGGGAGAGAGAGGGGGACAGAGAGAGAGGTCAGAGAGAGGAAGGACAGAGAGAGGGGGATAGAGAGGGGGGACAGATACAAAGAGAGGGGACAGAGAGAGGGGAACTGTGAGAGGGGGACAGAGAGAGGGGGGACAGAGAGAGGGGGACAGAGAGAGGGGGACAGACGGGGGGGCAGAGTGAGGGTAGACAGAAGACGGGGGACAGGGAGGGTGGACAGAGCGAGGGTGGGACAGAGAGAGGGAAGCAGAGAGAGGCGGGTGACAAAGACAGGAGGACAGACTTGGGGGACAGAGTGAAGTGGGGACAGATGGGGGACAAAGTGTGGGTGACAGAGAGTGGGGGACAGAGAGAGTGGGGACAAAGAGAGGGGACCGAGAGATGAGGGACAGAAAGAGGGGCACGGGGGGGGGGGGGGGGGACAGAGAGAAGGGAACAGAGAGAAAGAGACAGAGAGAGGTGGATAGAGTGAGAGGAACAGAGAGAAGGAGACAGAGAGAGGGGGGACAGAGAAAAGGGAACAGAGAGAAAGAGACAGAGAGAGGTGGATAGAGTGAGAGGAACAGAGAGAAGGAGACAGAGAGATGGCGGACAGAGAGAGGGGGACACAGAGAGAAGGGGGACAGAGGGAGGAGGACAGAGAGAGGGGGGACAGACGGGGGACAGAGAGAGGGTGGACAGAAGACAGGGGAACAGGGAGCGTGGACAGAGTGAAGGTGGGACAGAGTGAGGGGCAGGGACAGGCTGTACAGAGAGGAGGGTGACAGAGAGAGGGGGACAGACTTAGGGGGACAGAGACGGGGGGACAGAGACGTGGGGACAGAGGGGACGACAGAGAGCTGTGGGACAGAGAGAGGAGGTGACAGAGTGAGGGTCACAGAGGGGGAACAGAGAGAGGGGAACAGAGAGAGAGGGGCACAGAGAGAAGGGGGACAGAGAGAGGGAGACAGAGAGGGGGGACAGAGAGAGGGGAACAGATTAAGGGGAACAGAGAGACTGGGAGAAAGGGAGGGGGAACAGAGAGATAAAGATCAGAGAGAAGGGGGACGTGGAGAGTGGGACAAAGAGAGTGGGGACAGAGTGAGGGGTAAATTGAGAGGGGGAGAGAGAGAGTGGGGGACAGAGATGGGGGCAGAGATAGGGGTCAGAGGGAGGGGGACAGAGAGAGGGGGACAATGAGGGGGACGTAAGGAGGGGGACAGAGAGAGGGGGGACAGAAAGAAGGGGGTCAGAGAGAGGGGACAGAGAGTGGGGGGACAGAGAGAGCGGAACAGAGAGAGGGGTCGAGAGAGGGGAACAGAGAGAGGGGGACAGAGAGAGGGGGGACAGAGAGAGGGGGCAGAGGGAGGAGGACAGAGAGAGGGGGACAGAGAAAGGGGTACAGAGAAAGGTGGGCAGAGAGAGATGTACGAAGAGGGGGGCACAGAGAGAGCGGGACAGAGAGAGGGGATAGAGTGAGAGGAACAAAGAGGAGGGGATAGAGAGAGGGTGGATAGAGAGAGGAGGGACAGAGAGAGGAGGGACAGAGAGAGGGGGGACAGACGGGGGTCAGAGTGAGAGGAGGCAGAAGACAGGGGGACAGGGAGGGTGGACAGAGCGCGGGTGGGACAGAGAGAGGGAAGCAGAGAGAGGCGGGTGACAAAGAGCGGAGGAAAGACTTGGGGGACAGAGTGACGTGGGGACAGTGGGGGACAGAGAGATGGGAACAGAGAGAGGGAAAAAGGAGACAGAGGGATAGAGAGGGGGACTGAGAGAGAGGGGTCAGAGAGAGAGGTCAGAGAGAGGAGGGACCTAGAGAGGGGGATAGAGAGGGGGGACAGATACAAAGAGAGGGGACAGAGAGAGGGGAACTGTGAGAGGGGGACAGAGATAGGGGTCAGAGGGAGGGGTCAGAGAGAGGGGGGATAGAGCGGGGGACAGATAGAGGGGTCAGAGAGATGGGTAAAGAGAAAGGTGGGCAGACAGAGGGGGACTCAGAAAGGGGGGACAGAGAGAGATGTACAAAGAGATGGGGACAGAGAGAGGGGGACAGAGAGATGGAGACAGAGAGAGGGGGACAGAGAGAGCAGGACAGAAAAACGCGCATACAGTGAGAGGAACAGAGAGGAGGGGACAGAGAGAGGGATGACAGAGAGAGGGGAACAGAGAGCGCGGGACAGAGAGAGGGGGGCAGAGAGAGGGGAACAGAGAGAGGGGCACAGAGGGAGGGGGACAGAGAGAGGGGTACAGAGAAAGGTGGGCAGAGAGAGATGTACAAAGAGGGGGGACAGAGAGAGCGGGACAGAGAGAGAGGATAGAGTGAGAGGAACAAAGAGGAGGGGACAGAGAGAGGGCGGATAGAGAGAGCAGGGACAGAGAGAGGAGGGACAGAGAGAGGGCGGATAGAGAGTGGAGGGACAGAGAGAGGAGGGACAGAGAGAGGAGGGACAGAGAGAGGGGAACAGACAGGGGGGACAGAGTGAGGGAGGCAGAAGACAGGGGAACAGGGAGGGTGGACAGAGCGAGGGTAGGACAGAGAGAGGGAAGCAGAGAGAGGCGGGTGACAAAGAGAGGAGGACAGACTTAGGGGACAGAGTGACGTGGAGACAGAGGGGGGACAGAGAGGGGAGCAGAGAGAGGGAAAAAAGAGACAGAGGGAGAGAGAGGGGGACAGAGAGAGAGGTCAGAGAGAGGAAGGACAGAGAGAGGGGGATAGAGAGGGGGGACAGATACAAAGAGAGGGGACAGAGAGAGGGGAACTGTGAGAGGGGGACAGAGAGAGGGGGGACAGAGAGAGGGGGACAGAGAGAGGGGGGACAGACGGGGGGGCAGAGTGAGGGTAGACAGAAGACGGGGGACAGGGAGGGTGGACAGAGCGAGGGTGGGACAGAGAGAGGGAAGCAGAGAGAGGCGGGTGACAAAGACAGGAGGACAGACTTGGGGGACAGAGTGAAGTGGGGACAGATGGGGGACAAAGTGTGGGTGACAGAGAGAGGGGAACAGAGAGAGGGGGACAGAGAGAGGGAAAAAAGAGACAGAGGGATAGAGACGGGGACTGAGAGAGGGGGACAGAGAGAGGAGGTACCGAGAGAGGGGGATACAGAGGGGGGACAGAGATAGGGGGACAGAGAGGGGATGGACAGTGACAGGGGGGCAAAGAGAGGGGACAGAGAGAGGGGAACTGTGAGAGGGGCACAGAAAGGCGGACAGAGAGAGGGGTTCAGAGAGAGAGAGGAGGCCAGAGAAAACGATGACAGAGAGAAGAGGACAGAGAGAATGGAACAGAGAGAGGGGGACAAAGAGATGGGGACAGACTGAGGGAAAACAGAGAGAGGGGGACAGTGATAGGGGACAGAGATAGGGGTCAGAAGGAGGAGGACAGAGAGAGGAGGAACAGAGGGACGTGGACAGAGAGAGGGGTACAGAGAGAGGGGGACAGAGAGAGGGGGACAATGACAGGGGACAGAGAGAGGGGAACAGAAAGAGGGGAACAGAGAGTGGGGGACAGAGAGGGGGGACAGAGAGAAGGAGACAGAGAGAGGGGGCAGACCGGGGGAAAGAGCGAAGGGGAACAGAAGACAAGGGGACAGAGAGAGGGGGACAGAGAGAGGGGTACAGACAGGGGGACAGAGCGAGCGGGTCAGAAGACAGGGGGACAGGGAGAGGGGGTCAGAGAGAAGGGGATAGAGTGAGGCGAAAGAGAGAAGGGGACAGAGAGAGGGGGGACATGGAGAGGGGGACAGAGAGAGGGAGACAGAGAGTGGGGAACAGAGAGAGAGGGGACAGAGAGAGGGGGGCAGAGAGAGTGGGGACTGAGAGAGGGGAACAGAGAGAGGATGGACAGAGAGAGGGGGAGAGAGAGGGGGGACAAAGAGAGGGGACAGAGAGAGGGGGAAGAGAGAGGGTGGACAGAGAGAGGGGGACAGAGAGAGGGGGACAGAGAGAGGATGGACAGAGAGAGGGGGGACAGAGAGAAGGGAACAGAGAGAGGGGGATAATGAGAGGGGAACAGAGAGAGGGGGACATGGAGAGGGGGGACAGAGAGAGGGGGAACCGAGAGAGGGCGACAGAGTGAGGGGAACAGAGAGAGTGCGACAGAGTGAGGGGGACAGAGGTTGGCCGACGGAGAGATGGGGGACAGAGGGATGGGGACAGAGAAGGGAGGGAACAGAGAGAGGGCCGACAGAGAGACGGAGGAGAGTGAGAAGGGGGACAGAGAGAGGTGGGACAGAGAGAGTGGGGAGAGAGAGACGGGGACAGTGAGAAGGGGGACAGAGAGAGGTGGGACAGAGAGAGTGGGGACAGAGAGAGAGGGGATAGAGAGAGGGGAACAGAGAGAGCGGAACAGAGGGGGCGACAGAGGGAGGGGGTATAGAGAGAGGCGAACAGAGAGGGGGCACAGAGAGAGGGGACAGAGAGGGGACGACAGAGTGAGGGGGACAGAGGGAGGGGGACAGAGAGAGGGGGGCAGAAAGAGGGAGGCAGAGAGGGGGGACGGAAGCAAGGGGTCAGGGAGGGTGGACAGAGGGATGGTGGGACAGACAGAGGGGAACAGAGAGAGGGGAACAGAGAGAGCCAGACAGAGATACGTGGATAGAGTAAGGGGAACTGAGAGAAGGGGACAGAGAGAGGGGGGGTACAGAGAGAGGGTGATAGAGAGAGGGGCATAGAGTGAGGGGAACAGAGAGAAGGGGATAGAGACAGGGCGGACAGAGAGAGGGGGCCAGTGAGAGTGGAGGACAGAGAGAGAGAAGGGACAGAGAGAGGGGGACAGAGAGAGGGGTACAGCCAGGGGGTACAGAGCGAGGGGGTCAGAAGACAGGGGGACACGGAGCGTGAACAGAGCGAGGGTGGGACAGAGAGAGGTGGCAGAGAGAGGGGGAGACAGAGAGGCGGGTGACAGAGAGATGGGAACAGAGAGATACCAGGATAGAGTGAGGGGGACAGAGAGAGGGGGAGAGAGAGGGAGGGATAGAGAGAGGGGGAACAGACAGACGGGACAGAGTGAGGATAGACAGAGAGAGGGTGACAAAGAGAGGGGACAGAGAGAGGGGAACAGAGAGAAAGGGGGACAAATAGAGGGGGTGACAGAAAGGGGGGACAGAGAGAGCGAGACAGAAATACGGGGATAGAGAGAGAGGAACAGAGAGTGGGGAACAGAGAGAGGGGAACAGAGAGAGCAGGACAGAGAGAGGGGAACTGTGAGAGGGGGACAGAGAGAGGGGGACAGAGAGAGGGGGGACAGAGAGAGGGGGGACAGACAGGGGGGACAGAGTTGCACATTCACCCCGTGTCTGCGTGGTTTCCTCCGTGTGCTCCAGTTTCTTCCCACAGTTCAAAAATGTACAGGTAAATTGGCCATGCTAAATTGTCCCGTACTGTTAGATGCATTAGTCAGTGGGAAATGGGTCTGGGTGAGTTGCTCTTCGGAGGGTCGGTGTGGACGTATTGGGCCGAATGGCCTGTTTCCACACTGTTGGGAGTTTAATTTGCCAGATGTACTGCAGTAAACTGTCAACACCTCCTAAACCTGTGATGTAAACGCTTGGAAAGGGAATCTAATCTACCAGTACAGGGTGTACTTAAGAGGTGAGTATGAGTATTTAAAAAAATCTTTAAAGCAATACTTCCTGCTTTACTCTCAATGCCAAATTCAGCTGGGAAGGAACAAAGGGTTAAAGGAGAAAAATTAACGGCTGAAGGGCTATTGTGTTGTTGATGGATTTAGATTTTTGGGAAATTGGAATATATTTTAGAAGGAAATGATCTGTTCAGAATGGATTGGTCTAATCTAAACTGTAAAGCAACGAATATCTTAGCAGGGAGATTTGCTCATTCTATGTAGGGAGACATTATATTGATAGATACGGCAAGGGGGATATTCCAAACAGATGTACAAATGTTTGGAGAAGTTTATGAATATGAGTAGAGCATGTCAATTAGAAAAAAAAAGAGAGAGGCAAGAGTATATTGTAATTCTGAAGCACAAAATTGCATTTATTTTAATGTAAGGAAGGGTTTATGGTGAAGAATTTGTCAAATACGTTCAAGAAGACATACTTCATCAATATGCGGATAATTCTAACAGAAAAGGAGCAGAAACCATGCCTTCTTTTGTGCAAGACGCAGGGCAAGTGACTGAAGTAGTCGAGGGAATATTTTGTGTATTGTAATCATAACTCTATTCGTTTCATAATAGTTATGGAAAAGAAAAAGGCTTTAATTGTATTTATTTAATTGGAGTACCAAAAATGTTAATGGCTTGGGACAGTACTTCGCAAGTTTGAATGGAGTAGACTGTTAGCAGGTAAAACGCTGTATGACAAATGGGAAGCGTTAAACAATCTGACTACGGGAGTTGAGAGGCATTATGTGCCAGATAGAATGAAAGGTGAGGCTGGTAATATTAACGAGCAATGGTCAAGTACAGTTATTGAGCTTTTATTCAAGAATCAAAGAAAACCTTACTTTAGATATGGGCAACTTTATTCAATTTAATCTCTTAGTCAATATAAAGAGTGTGGGGCATTATTTCGAGAGAAATCAGGAAAGTAAGAAGGAGGTATGAGATAGCAGATAAGGTTAAGGGTAATCCAAAGACATTGTGCAACTACATTAACAGTAAAAGTGCAAGGCCTCTCAAAGACCATGAAGGATATCGATGTTTTGAAACCAGGAAATGGGGATTAAAATAATCCTATTCCTAGTGCATCAGACAACAGCATATACACACAATGGACTGCACTTCACATTCATCCAGCTTGAACTCTACCTGCTATTTGTCAGTCTATTGACCCATTTCATCAAGATCTTTTTGTATTCATAGAAACCCTTCTTCACTGTCCACTATGTCACCGGTTTTGGTGTCATTCGCAAACTTACGAACCATGCCTTCGATATTCTCACGCAAATCATTTACATAAATGACAAACAATGAAAACCAAGAACCAACCTCTGTGGAACACTGCTGGGCACAAGCATCCAGTCCAAAAAGCAAGTGCCCATCATAACTTTCTCCTGCCATTGCAACAATTGAATGTGCTGGAGAGAAACCCAGCAGTTCAGGCAGTAGCGGCGCAGAGAAAAATGGAATTAAGTCTTATTGATTCCAACATAGCTTGTTCCTATAAGAGTCGATATGCTAACTCTGTTTCTCTGCAAAGATCCTGCGTCAGCTGTTGCATATCTCCAACATTTTGCATTGTATTTCAGATTTTCACTATTTCTAATATTTTGCTTTTACTTGGTTGGTCTGGATGTTGACCCCGGTTATAAGTGGGCAATATGCTCCATTCCTGTTCCCATCACTTGTGCCAGTGACAAATGCATTACATTATAGTCTGTTTCTTCTTTAAGTTCTGAAAATAAATGCGCAAATCTCATCAAAATGATTTTGATTTAAGGAACCTTTTAGAGACAGCTACACTTGATGTAAAATAGGAATAGTTTATTAATTATGACATTGTCTGTGCGGCTTATGTCTAAACTTGTCTCCTCAGTCTCTGAACATTTTGAATACCTTTCTCTGATTTATTTCAGCAAAGATGGTTCCCATACGGCCCATCATCTCTGTACCAGCTCGATAAGAGCTGCATCCTCATCGTTAGTCTGTTGTAACTCACAGCAAAGCAACACATATTGTTATCAGCGTCTGTTTTTATTTCTGAATATTCCGTCCAGATATAAACAATCTTAGTAACCTGTATAACCTGTGATTAAATAGTCTGTATATAAGATACAATTTTGCACATCACAGTTAAAGTTATCCTGTTCTATTCACATTGTTGTTCAGCATTCCATGTTACAACGATCATCTGTTATGTTGCTCGGCATTGCATTTCATTCCATTTGTCAGAAACAGTGATGGCTGAATACTCGTGACTGGCAGATATTACGGTACTCCCCTCAGGTCTCCTCAGTCACTGGCCGCAGCTCTTTCTGTCTCATAGCCATTATCATATTCATTCTGTCACTGAACCATTAATTCATGACTGTTATCAAGGTTATTATACATTGTTATGCACCAGGCCCGACCCCGCAAAACATTCTTAAGCACGTTGCCCAGATCATAATGTTGCCATTTGTTGAAGTTAAGTGTATAGTGGATATTCCCAGAGTAAGTCAACTGGTCCGACTTTTAAATAAATAGAATTTATTTCCAAAAATAAGGAATGGAACACAACGAACTAGAAATACCGTACCTGAATAATTCATTCGATCCAAATTTAACAGGCAATCTCCAAGTAATGATGCTGATCCAAATTACTCACAACAATCCCAATAAACAAACCCCTGACCACAAAGTGTAAAAATTACACAAAAAGGAAGCTTATAGGTTACAAAGTCAGAGGGCTGAAAGAGGGGGAGAACGTCCAGTTTCAACAGTGACCCTGACTCAACTAACTCTCGAACTGAACTGACCCATGCAGCCAGAGAGCTGGCCACATCCTCTTGAGTACACCAGTTTTTTTTTAAAGAAGACTTGAAAGCCTTCTTTCTGAGGCATTTTCTGTTAAGTGAAAAACAAAGGACCCCAATGAAGCATTCAAAATTAAGACATGTTGGAACCTTGGATCGTTTACAACCTCTCTGAAAACAATTCAAAGACAACATAATATTGTAAAGAGACCGCCTGTGTGACAGCTCCTCAGAGAGAAATTTGAATCATCAATATCCAAAGATGGCTTCGGTTTTCAAAACTCCCAAAAGTAGTGGTTCGTACTTTAAAATGCGCATATACATTCGTTTACTATAAACATGCAAATGTGCACAACAAGATCCGGATTCAGTGTGTGGTACTCCCATTATTGAGTGCCTCGATTTGTCACTCAAGTCTCAACAATGCATTGGCATTCGTGTTTTCAAGACCTGTCCCGTCACAATTTTCTAATTGAATGGCTGTTACAACAGGCTCCAGGTTAACAGGTCAGCATTTCTGTCCTTAATTGTCTCCAAAGGATTCTCAGATACCTTGCTGGTAATCTCCTTATGAACCTGTGCCTACTTTAGAGAATTATCTCTCTAAGAATGTCGCTTAAACGTAACTGCATCTCCTATTGTGCACAATTAGGTTAGTACTTCCAAGTTAATATCTGCATATATACCCATCTCTTTCTGGCCATTTCAATTTTTCTCAGGAAGGTACCTCAATAATTTATCCCAATATTAGACAAAAACCTCATAGTCCACTTTAATTTGAGTAATATCCGATTCATAATCCTCTGAACTTGGTTCTTCCTTCTGTGCCATAATTATTTACAACTTGCCCTTTCCTGTCAAAGTACATTTTGAGCCTATTCACATGACTTACGCTGTGAGATTTCTTTATGTCAGGAGTCATTATTAAGTAGTTGCTCTCACTCAATATCCTTTGTATTTGTTAAGCTCCACTGAACCTTACTTTTCAACGTTCACCTATCCCTGGAAGTAACAATAAAACTGTATCCCCGATTTTAAAATTGGAAAATTTTGATTTCCTGTCTGCTTCCTGTTTTATTGCATGCTGCATTATTTTTAAATGCTGTCTAGCCAACTCCCCAACGCTATTAATCGTTCTCTAAAATTTCAGACCTAATCCAAATGTGTGGCCTTTGCATTCTGATTTACTATGTTCTCATTAATCAATTATAATGGTCATCTCCCTTAATGCCCAGAAACTAATTCGAAATTGATTGAATTTGCTCTGGGATAATTTGGTGCATCCATGATCACATAAAGCACAAATGGGATAACCCTAACCATAAACCCTTAGCATGGTCATTAATGTTTAATTTCACCTTTCTAGCGGTCCCTGCAATTTTGGATGGTACGCAGTCGAGTTGAATTGCTTTATTCCTATGACAATATAGTGAGTAATTTGGATGTGAAGTTTGAACCTAGATCTCACTGTATCAGTATTGGTAGTCTGTATCTCTTTACAAAATAAATTCTTCTGCAATTCTTTCAGCTATGATATTGCATCTCGGGATGGCCTCTGGAAATCTAGTTGACGCATGTATTATTGTTTACAAAATACTGGTGCCCACTTTTTTTTGTTTGAGTTCGGGGACCTAGTCAATCAATTAAGATTCTTGTAAAAGGTTCCTCAAATACTGGGATAGTTAAGAAAGGTGCAGGTTTTATGATCGCTTGTGTTTTTCCAATTATCTGACATGTATGACACGTCTGGCAAAATTCAATTACATTCTGGTGCAGTCCAGGCCAGTAAAAATGCCTCTGTATTGCAACCTGTGTTTTCCTCACTCCTGAGTGACCTCTCGGTGGTTGCTCATGTCCCATCCGCATCACCTCCTTTCTGTACCCTATGGGCAATACGATTTGATGAAACTCTTCCCAATTATCATCTCATTGAATATATGCTCGTCTCCATTTCCTTACTCGGACATCATTTTTAAGGGAATAACTCTCGAGGATATATGCAAAATTCCGAACGTATGTACTTTTTGATACAACTGCTTTAACATTTTATCTTTCCGCTGTAATCAATTAGCTTAGCATTTGCACGATCACCTACTTGCTCCTGTATTTTTCTCAACTATCTGATGGAACAAGTCTCTGTTAATGCCACTTAAGCTTCCTTATCTTTTCATTTTTGATCTCTCCTGTTTGAACTTGTGACATTGGGACCTTGTTACCCCACAATCAGGAAAGCTTCCACGATAAGACTCCTGCATTGCTCCAGTTGACTGTGTTTCCACTGGCTTTTCAACCAGGGCTCTCCTACTGGTGAATGAGCTATATTTTTCACAAGGACAAATTGTATTCCTGGAGCTGAGAGTTTGTCCAATGTTCCTACGACAGTTTCTCCACACCTTTCTGGGTACTCTATCTTCGCTTTACATAATTTTGCACTTTTTTGTCTCACTGTAAATTCCCTTTAGCAGTACCTTTTTCTGGAAATAGTGCTTAAGGAGTACATATCTCCTTATCCTGCAGCGTCACAGTCTGAGAGGATACTGTGTCTCTTAATATTGCATCCTCTTTACCTGTCCTATGTGAATAAACTTTCCCTTTTCAGATATATTTTCAAAGCAGACCTGGCATTTCCAACTTAACAAACCTCCAATCAGCTTGTACACTCTGATGCAGCATTCTAGGTTCCACTGTACCTTCTCTTACCACTCCAACAAAACTCCTAGGCTTATCCTCTTTTCCTGAATCTGCGTTTTTTTTTCCTGAACCTACCAACAGAGTGATTTCATACGATCTAACTTGTTGCATGAAAACACTACAGCTTTTTAATTTCTTTGTCTCCTTCAAGTATTTCCTTTTTACCCTGTGATAAGTCATCATTATGACCTTCACCGAGATCTACCTTTCCCTTTCCACGTGAAGATTTTTCTTTGCCTCAATTTCTATCTCTCAAGGACTGAAATTGATTCTGGAAGCTAAACCAAGTTTTAGAATGATTAATCACTAGAGATACTCATTTTCATAAGGAAATTCATGTACATGCCTTGCAGTTTTAATTCTCTGCTCTTCCAAATGAGTTTGAAAAATGTCAGTGAAGTTTTCAACTCCTTCAAATTAATTGTCTCTCGAAGAGCATCATAACTTTGCTCTCTTTTTAAAGCTCTTATCCATCTACTAAAATTACTTTTTTGATCCTTACAAACTCAATATGGGTTTGACCAGATTCGGCCTTAGATTCCTGAAACGTTATCTGTAGGCTTCTGTCATAAGCTCATATGCACTTTTTCCCCTCGTCATACTCCCCAGATATCTCCTCTAACAGTGTTGTGAATACGTCACTAGCTCTACTCACAATTACTGTTTGGATCAACACAACCCACATGCTCACTAGCTACTGCAATTGTTTAGCTATTTTTTTCAAGTGAAAGGAACAAGGTTTCCATGAATATACCAGTTATATCCTATATTTTGTGTGCCCTGCTCAGTCTCCAGTGGTGTTTTTTTCCGTGAATATACCTAAAACGTTACTGGGTAAAAACAAAGACTGCAGATGCTGGAAACCAGATTCTGGATTAGTGGTGCTGGAAGAGCACAGCAGTTCAGGCAGCATCCGAGGAGCAGTAAAATCGACGTATTAGGCAAAAGCGCATCAAAACGTTAATGACCAGGTTTTCAACCACCATGGGTTAGCTCATCCTCATACTGTTCCTCACTAAGTTTAACTTCAGACATCATGTCCATTCTTCTAAGCTGACTTTCCATTCTTAGTGTCCATCACTTAAGCTGAAATGCTCTCTCTTTTTCTTTTTCCCCTGCTAACGCTGTTTGTCATTTTTTCTCATTCCTCTGCTAAACCTATTCATTATTTTTATTTCTCTTCTGATATTAGTCATTACACAAACTGCTTCATTAGCGATTGAAGTTTAGTCATCTCTGCAGATCCTGCTGGAGTTTCCAGCAAATTGTAATGGTGAGCCACTGCCGTCAGCATCCCATCTTTCCTCACGTTCAGCTTGCCCACTAATTCCTGCAGCTTGGACTTAAAGTGCATTTTGTAAAAACCACGAAGTTAATGCCTCCACCTCCAAAACATACTTCGTGACTGCAAGAGCCATTGCTATCCGAAGCTCTGTTTACTCGACCAAATCAACACCCGAAGTCAGAAACACGAACACCTGCCACTCCCCGACTAAATCCCACAAATGCCCCCCAATCTATTATGGGACAGGCCCAGCCCCCCAAAATATTTTGAAAAGTTACCCCAGACAGCAATTTTGCTATTTGTTGAAGTTTAGTGTATCACAGATAATCCCGGAGTTAATTAACTGGTCAGAATGCTGAGTTTTAAATAAACAGAATGCATTTACCAAATTACCAAATTGCAAGGAACAAAAATGGAATACTGAATAACTTGTCCTATCCAAACTCGACGGTCTATCCCGACTTAAGGATGCTGTTCCAAATACTTTCGAAATCCCAATAAACAATCCCCTTAGAACCAGGAGTAAATCTGATGCAAAAAACTTACAGGTTATGCAGTCAGAAGGGCAGAAGAAGGGGGAGAGCATCCAGTTTCAACAGTAACCCTGACTCAACTAACCCCCAAACTGAACCAATCTGCTGAGCTGGAGAGCTGACCTCATACGCTTGATTATACAAACATTTTTTTAAACTCGAAAGCCTACTGCCTGAGGTATTGCCTGCTCGGTATAAATAAAAGTGACCCAATGAACATTGTAAAATTCAGACATATTGGAATCTTGGATCTGTTAGACCCTCTCTGACAAAAAAAAATCAAGGACAACATGACCTTGTAAAGAGACTGGCTTTGTGAAAACATGTCACATTTAGCTTTGGACTGAATTTAAAAAGTGTTAGTCTTTTTTTCCTTTGAAGCCAATAAAATATATTAAAGTGTTTGTGAGCTTATATAAACTATGCTGATGCTCATTGTGTGATGAAGAAACAAAATTGCCTTATTAGAGCAATGAGAGGAAAGTCCAGACAGATCCACACTTCCTGACTTTGGTCAGGGCAAATATGTCCACTGTAAATCTACTGGTTGGCACTTGTTCTAGTCGAGGAGAGATCAGCATGGTAGCTACACCTAGATTGTGTTTTATGGGAGTTTCAGGTGTTTACAACATTGCAAACAACAAACACCGCAGAATCATCTTGCCTGCGATAAGAAAACATTCATCATTTTCCCTCACAACGAACTTCACGAGAGCAATTGGTGATGGGGGATGTGACTAATATCCAAGCCATACCAACATTCAATCCAGTCCAGTTGTTATTGTGATATGAAGGAACCACACTCAAAGATGTTAACTGGATCTGTTTGTTCAGTGACTGTAATTGATATCAGTCTCCATGGATCCTAATTGCGTCACTGGATGGATTCCCTCTTCTATTAGTAAGTAGCTTCTTGCATTGTTTTGTCCCATTATAGCAGCAGATGCATCACCTCCACATTAACAGGGATCAACAGCTGCAGAGACAGGAAGAGGAGAGATAAACATCTGAGAGTAGTCTGGAATGTTCCATTAATGGATCAGAATCTGAAAACAGTAGACTGGAATGCTGCAACAATGGACAGGAGTTTATCCGATGGTCTTTTGTATCTTTCCTGGTCTTGGCTGACATTACCAGATCGGATATACAGTGTACTATTGATTATTCAGGCAGGTTACTATCCCTTCCTCGCTATTGTTGGTGTTCCTGGTAAGTGTCTGCATCTCTATCCATTTATTAAGCCCATAAGCCATGGTGAAACTCATTTCTATTGCTGTTATCTATATCTGGCAATGACGAAAACTATAGTGTCCAGTTTTAAATGTAAATTCTATTCATTACCCACAAATTTCAGAACTACTCACATCTCCGGCCTCACAAGCATCTTAGAACAAGACTGTTTATAATCCCGATGTACCGTTTTGTCCTGAATGCATTTATGTCTCAGTATTCTGTCCATCACTAAACCTAGCCACGACCAGCTCGATTATACCCTCAGCCCCCACCTGAGCGTCAATGCTGATGTTTAATAAACCATTATCTATGCCTTGGTAATATTCTGACTTCATGGTTCCAACTCTCCTGTAAGCCCTCTTTCAGTTGCAAATATTTCGTTAACAAGCTTGTTCTTGTCTCTAACGTAACTCCATGATAGGTACACTGTTTCAGATTAGTAATATTGCAAGAAATGTAATTCAGAGGCACAGAGTATTACGCATAAAGGCACTGTTTCACATGCTATCACAGATGATGTCAGAACATATATTCAAATGCAGGAATTGAAAATAAAAGCGAGTTTCTCTAAAAACAACCATTACATCACCAACAGTTTAACTATAATTTTATCTATTTCACTGCTATCTTTTGGTGAAAGAAATCTAGCATTATTATCTGGTCTGATTCAGACCCACAGCAATGTGCTTGGCTCTATATTGCTGAAAGAATGACAGCACAATAAAGGGCATTTGGTGTTGGTCAACAAATGCTGCCCTTGCCAGTGATGCAGTTATCCCATGTAATAACAACATTAAATAAAACAAAGCATGATGCTAGAGATCAGAAACAAAAACAACAGAGAAATTGCCAGAGACACTGAGCAGCATTGGCAGCTTCGGGTCGAGAGAAAAATAGAATTGGCACCTCGAGTCCACTGACAATACATCAGAACTGAACATCGCTGGGAAATAGTGTAATTGATGTTGGTGACAGGGACGTCTGTTGTGAAGGGGAGAAGGAGTGAGTTGAATATATGTAGAAAGAGACACGTAGACAGAATGAAGCAAACAAAGGAATTGTTGATGATCAGTTGGTTTGGAAATATAAACGAGATTAATCTTATATATTTTTCTCCTGTTCCCATATTACTGAAAATCATACCCATTAAGGGTATACATCAGAGTCCCTGTTTAAAGTGAGTTATGTTCCCTTGTCTCTCTTTGATAAAGTGTGATCATTTACTTCTATTCAATCAAGGGATGCTGGGTCAGTGTTAAATTCCCTTTCCTCATTGTCCTTGAGAAGGTGTTGGTGAGCTGCCTTTCTGACCTACTGCAGTCCGTGGGCTGTAAGTAGTCAGTGCTGAGGTCTGTCCAGTTTCATTTCTTTGAGACTTTGTAGCGAGTGATATAGCTGAGTGCCCGGCTTGGCCAATGCAAACTTCAGCTGAGAGTTAACCACATTACTGTAGGTCTGAAGTCACACGTCAGCCCGACCAGGTGAATATGGTAGAGTTCCCTGAAGGTCATAAAGGTGCCAGGTAGGAGAATCAACAATGGATTCATTGTTTTATTTGATTCATAATTCCTCATATTTTATTGAATTAAAATTCCGACATTTTCTGAGGTGGAATTCAAATCCGGGATCTGGGTCATTGCTTGGGTCTCTGGGTTAATATTCCGAAGAAAATCTAGCCTTAGCCATTGCCTCCTCAACATTTCCAACCATCTTCAATGGCAATAGTGATGTTGCTGTTGGTCTGGCTTTGCTTCATAAGGCAATGAAATGATTTGATCAAACATATCATCCTTATCATTTTGTATTTATGAGAAGGCGAAATGGTCCTTGGTCATGAGTCACTGTCAGAATTCATATGGAGCAGTAATTAATCAGCACAGTAAATGAGTGGTGTCCTTCATTATACAATGATTAAGTCTAATATTGAAGACACCATCCTGCAGTTGTAAAGTGTCGTTGAGACAGTACTTAGAGAAATGTGAACAGATTTTCTCTCCTTTATAATGAATGATCCCCTTGCTACAGTGTAATGGCATTTCACCAGACTATCCCTACAGTGGTGGTATCATGAAGAGACTGTGAAGGAGATGACTGCTTAATCTGTATCACTACAAAATATTAAAAACAGATTGCATTAAAACTTGAGTGTTATGAACTAACACTCAGTATTAAAAAAAAACGTTGATAACGTGAAATATAACGTGTTGTCTGCGATATACGTCTTCACGTTTGTACAAATATATAGATAGGAAACTTTGAGAAAGGTATTGGCCAAGTGCAGGAAACCTGGGTGAGGACCAATGGACATTTTGGTCAGCATAAACCATTTTGGGCTAAAGGGATTGTCTCCGTGGTGTTGGACTCTATGATTCTATGATAGTTTACATAGCTCTGTGGACCCACATGTTGGTTGAGGGAGAGCTCTAGGTTCTGAATGAACTTTCACTGCCTCATTATGCAGTTAGTTTGTGACCCTGCACTGAACGTCTTATTGTTCACAAACCTGTCAGCAGTCGCACTCTGATAGAGTTAGCCAATCCCACCAGCTTCTGACCTTCGTTCAGAAAACTAACCCGTCTTCTCTGTCACAAAGCTAGTCGCTTTTTTTTCTCAAAGCTTTTCCTTGGCTCCAGGAGACTCTGTGCTTGACTGTTTTCAGAGAGGCATTAAAATGGGGCCTGACTCCGATCAGTCTGTCTTCGTACAGACATGATATATGGAAGCAGATGAAACTTATGGCCAAAGTGGTAATGCTTTAGAAGGGACCTGTATAATAAAAGGGGAGTGGTCAGCTTTTTTTAGCTGAACGAGCTGAGCTGAGATGAGCTGTTTTCAGTTGAGTCTTGAGCTGGGAAATTCAACAGGGAGCTATCTGGAAACTCTCTCTCTTTTCTGTCCTTCAACCTCAACCTGAAAGCATGTGTTCCATGTATACTGGTTTTTAAAGGGCGTTTACATATTGGGACTGTTGTGTATATTTGGAACAGCATAATTAATTCTAGCTGGATAGGTAGAGTTCGGTAGGGGTTCTTTATTCTGTTCTGTGTGTTTCATTGTGTAATTTTGTGAATTAAGTTTTTGTATGTTTTAAAATTTAGTTGACAACCTCGCTATCTTATTTCCTGGTAATTTTCATTGTACACTTACCGAAACAAATTGCAAAGTTATGCTCTGGACTGCCTGCTTAAGAATATTTTAAGTGGTCTAGCCGAGTCCATAACAGATTGTGGGCTCTTTACAGGACTTTAAACAGCAAGCGTGAGATGCACGTATCTTTATTGCGGGTTTTGGTTTTGTTGTGTAGACAAAGCTTGGGATAACAATCGCTCTTCCAGTCGCCAAAAGCTTTCTGCATGTGGATGCAGTGACTGGAAGTTTTGAAGAAAACGAATAAGATCAAGTTGCATGAATTAGCAGAGAAGCTGGAATTAGAACTGCCTGCTTCTGTGAGGAAAGGAGAGTTAGTTGTAGCAGTAAGACATCAATTATACTTGCTGGAGAAACCATCAGAATCTATACAGATGGTAAGAATTCAATTGCAAAGGAAGCAGCTTGACTTAGCGGCGAGAGGTAAGGAATGGGCAGCAGAAATGAAACAGGTTCAGCTATGATTAAAAGCAAAACAGAGAAAAAATAGAGAGAGCAGCAGAGGCGAAAGAAAGAGCCAACTTTCAAAGAGTTAAAACTGACACTTCAAAAGTAAAGTCAGCGTAGAAGGCTGGAGATAAAGGTTGGGGGTAGGGTAAGTGAGGAAGAGAGTGAGGATGAGCAACCCAAAGGTAGTCAGAAGCCTAGCCGATTACAAGCATTATCTAAATTTGATGACAAGGATGTGGAAGTCTTTTTCAACTCATTTGAAAAGGTAGCTAAACAAATGCACTGGCCAGAGACAATAAGAGTTTTGTTGATCCAAACGAAATTTGTAGGTAGGGCTAGTGAGGTATTCGCATCCCCATCAGAGGAAATATCTGCGGAATATGTGGAGCTGAAAAAAGCCATTTTAACTGCATATGAACTTGTACCAGAAGCCTATAGACAAAGTTTTAGGAATCTGACAGATACCCTGGTCAAACCTACATTGATTTTGAAAGAATTAAACAGAGTAATTTCGATAGATGGATAACAGCTTTAAAAGTCAAGCAACCTATGATGCCTTAGAGAGGTAATTACGTTGGAGTAATTCATAAATTCACTGCCTGAAGTTGTGCAAACTCATGTGGAAGAGCAAAGAGTGATAACATCAAGGTTAGCAGCTGATGGGGCTGATGATTATGAGCTGCTCCATAAACTCGGTTTGGCTTCTAGAATCAATTTCAGTCCATCAGAAATACAAATTGGAGGAAAGAGATGTCTTCACATGGAAAGGGAAAAGTAGAGCTCAGTGAAGATCATAAGTCGAATTTGCCACAGGGTCAAAAAAGAAACCCTTGAGGGGAACAAACAAGATAAAAGACCCCGGCGTTTTCATTATAATAAAGTGAGCCACACAAAATCACAGAAGTTTTGTGCGGGGAAAAAACCAGATGTACGAAAACCAGAGAAGACTGTAAGATTTTATGGAAATTAACAAAAAGATCAAGGGACGTTAGACAACTGCGTCAGAGTGTACAAGATGCTCACAGGTTAATCAAGGAGGACTTGCCAGATCTTCTTATAACATCTACATGCAAGGGTAAAGTTTATTCACATAGTCCAGCAGTAATAGATATGGAGGTTCAAATATTAGGGGACACATGATTTTCTCAGTCTGTAATGCTGAGGGATGAGCAGATATGTACTCCTGATGGACTATTGCCAGAAAATGTGCGGTAGCAGGAATTCATGGTGAGACAGAAAGTGCTCAGTTATGTAAAATGAGGTGAGAGAGCTCAGAGCAGGGTGGAGAATGTGTGGTAGGAGCACTAGACCCCAAACTCTCAGCTCGAGGAATAAATTTTATCCTTGCAAATGATATAGCTGATTCACCAGTCGGCGTGCTGCCTACTCTAATTGGAAAGCCTGTAGAGAAGGAGAGAACGGTTGTCCAGGATGTTTCCCTGATTGTGTGATCACAAGATCATAGAGGCACAGTTTGAAGCAGGACAGATCAGAAGGCACAGATAAGGAAGCTGACATAGAGGTATCCGAAACCTCTTTTTTTTTGAACAGATAAGTGGAACAGAGAAGGAGCAAGTAACAAAACAAGCAAGTATTTTTAGCTTTGCTAAGCTGAATGATTTGCAGCAGAAAGATGGGGAATTAAAACAATTAAATCAAAAGACATTTAACAAGAAAGAGAATGAATGCATTCCTGTGTGTTATTACTTAATAAATGATGTCTTAATGCGGACACAGAGATCAGCACACATTGAAGCAGATAAGGCGTGGGCAGAAATTCATGAAATTGTTTTGCCTGTTGCGTATAGAAAGGAAGTGCAGCGAGTAGCACATGAGCTACCACTTGGAGATCATTTCAGAGGGAGGACAATGTAGGTTGAAATACAAATATATTTTCACTGGCCTGGACTACACAAATATGTAATTTAATTTTGCCAGACTTCTCAAACATGTCACACAGGTAGTAATAAAACCTGCAACTTTAATAGCTATTCCAGTGTTTGAGGAACCTTTCACAAGTGTCTTGATTGATTGTGTAGGTCCTCTACCTCAAACAAAATGTGGGAATAACAATATATTAACAATAATGGGTGTGTCGACTAGATGTCCAGTGAAAATCCCATTATGCAGCATCACAGTTATAAGAATTGTAGAAAAATACTTACTTTGTTTTTACTAGATAAGGACTACCAATCGAGATCCAGGCAGATCAAGGATCAAATATCCATCCGAACTATTCAAGGCAGTGATGAATAAGTTTTTTCTGCAGACGTTTCGTTCCCTGGCTAGGGAACACCATCAGTGCTGTGGGAGCCTCCTGTGAAGCGCTGCTTTGATGTTTCTTCCGGTATTTATAGTGGTTTGTTCTTGCCGCTTCCGGGTGTCAGTTTCAGCTGTAGTGGTTTGTATATGGGGTCCAGGTCGATGTGTCTGTTGATGGAGTTTGTGGATGAATGCCATGCTTCTAGGAATTCCCTGGCTGTTCTCTGTCTGGCTTGCCCTATGACAGTAGTGTTTTCCCAGTCGAATTCATGTTCCTGGTTGTCTGAGTGTATGGCTACTAGGGATAGCTGGTCGTGTCGTTTTGTGGCTAGCTGATGTTCATGAATACGAATTGTTAGCTGTCTTCCTGTTTTCCTATATAGTGTTTTGTGCATTCCTTGCATGGTATTTTGTAAACTACGTTAGTTTGGCTCGTGCTGGGTATTGGGTCCTTTGTTCTAGTAAGTTGTTGTCTGAGCGTGGATGTTGGCTTGTGTGCCGTTATGAGTCCTAAGGGTCGCAGTAGTCTGGCTGTCAGTTCTGAGACGCTCCTGACGTATGGTAGTGTGGCTAGTCCTTTTGGTTGTGGTATGTCCTCGTTCCGTGGTCTATCTCTTAGGCATCTGGTGATAAAGTTGCGTGAGTATCCGTTTTTGGCAAATACCTTGTACAGGTGTTCCTCTTCCTCTTTTCGCAGTTCTGGTGTACTGCAGTGTGTTGTGGCTCTTTTGATGCAGCTTCGTTTTTGTGTGTTGGGGTGGTTACTTCCATAGTTTAGGACTTGGTCTGTGTGTGTTGTCTTCCTGTTTACCCTTGTGGTGAATTCTCCGTTGGGTGTTCTCTCTACTAACACGTCTAGGAATGGGAGTTGGCTATCCTTTTCCTCTTCTCTCGTGGATCAGATTCCTGTGAGTGTGGCGTTGATGATTCGGTGTGTTTTTTCTATTTCTGTGTTTTCAATGATAACAAAGGTGTCATCGACATATCTGATCCAGAGTTTGGGTTGGATTGGTGGTAGGGCTGTGTGTTCTAACCTTTGCATTACTAACTCTGCTATGCGTCCCGAGATTGGTGATCCCATGGGTGTTCCGTTGATATGTTCGTATATCTGATTGTTGAATGTAAAGTGTGCGGTGAGGCACAGGTCCAGTAGTCCAATAGTCCAGAGAACATGGACACCATATAGAAACCACTACAACGGAGAGCTGAAACTGACACCCGGAAGCGGTAAGAACAAACCACTATAAATACCGGAAGAAACATCAAAGCAGCGCTTCACAGGAGGCTCCCACAGCACTGATGATGTTCCCTAGCCCGGGAACGAAACGTTTGCAGAAAAAACTTCCAGCTCTGCGAACAGAACCACGGCACGGTGGCACAGTGGTTAGCACTGCTGCCTCACAGCGCCTGAGACCCGGGTTCAATTCCCGACTCAGGCGACAGACTGTGTGGAGTTTGCACGTTCTCCCCGTGTCTGCGTGGGTTTCCTCCGGGTGCTCCGGTTTCCTCCCACAGTCCAAAGATGTGCGGGTCAGGTGAATTGGCCATCCTAAATTGCCCGTAGTGTTAGGTAAGGGGTAAATGTAGGGGTATGGGTGGGTTGCGCTTCGGCGGGTCGGTGTGGACTTGTTGGGCCGAAGGGCCTGTTTCCACACTGTAAGTAATCTAATCTAATCACAACAACGGACACCCGAGCTACAAATCTTCAATCAGACTTTAAGTGATTAATAACTTGGGAGTTAAGCAATTCGACCAAATTCAGACGATTTAAATAATTTTGTGGCAAGAAGTAAAAGGACCATTAACATTGGTTAAGGAGAACTTAATAAGTCAGAATTCAGAGACCACGCATTTGGATGATGTGTCAAATTTTAGGAACGATTAAATAGAGCTGGATTGTTGGGTGGCATTGAAATGTATTGCAGCATACAATGAAACAGGAAGTGGGTCAGAAATCACAAATTCGGAATTTTGCAATTGGGAATAAGGTATTGGTGTTACTTCCAGTAACAGTTGAGCCTTTAAAAGCAAGTTTTAGTGTACCTTATCAAATTGGGACGAAATTCAATGAGGTAAACTACTTGATACGGACATCAGACAGGAAGAGATCTCACAGAGTGTGTCGTGTGAATATGCTCAAAAGGTATTTTGATAGGGAAGTCAAGCAAGAGGAGAAGGTGTTAATGATTACAGCACAGAAGGAAGAACCAAGTTCAGAGGATTCTGAATTAGACATTCTTCAAATCAAATTGAACAATGAGGAAGCTGTCAAAACTTGGGATAAATTATTGAGTTCCCTTCCCCAAGAAAAGCAAAGTGATCTGAAAGAGTTATTGCTATCTCGTGGAGACATATGCGGAAATAAACTGGGAAGCACGAAAGTAATTGTGCATGATTTAGATACAGGAGATGCAGTTCTGATTTAACAACATCCTTATCGGCATGACCTTCCATAATTGGCACAGGTTCTGAAGGAGTAGAGCGCATGCTCAAGATGGCATAATTGATGTGAGTTACAATGACTGGATCTCACATATAGTCATTGTGCCAAAGCCAGATGGCACCCAATAGTCATGTGTGAACTATCACAAAATCAACGTTGTTACAAAGACTGATGCATATCCAATTCCATGTTTGGAGAACTGTGTCGAAACAGTGGCAGAAGCTACTTATGTTTCTAAGTTGGGCAAGCTCAGAGGCTTCTGGCAAGGACCTCTGTCTCAGAATGCAAAGGCAATTTCGGCTTTCGTAATGCCAAATGGACGATATCAGTTCAATGTCGTGGCATTTGGTATAAGAAACGATCCAGCCACGTTTTGGAGAATGATAATAAGGTCATTGCCGGATTACCCAACTATGTGGTGCACATTGATGACCTGCTGATTTTTAGTCACTCATGGAAGGAACATTTACACCAAATATTCGACTTTTTCCATCGATGTCAGAAGGCAGGCTTGGTGGTCAACCCAGCTACAAGTGAATTTGCGAAAACCCAAGTCTGTTCCTGGGTCACGTTATTGGACTTGGACAAATGGCCCCATGAGATGCGAAAATAAGCATAGGTGGGGAATGTTGCACACCATCCTAAAAAAAACAGTATTACGGTTCCTGGAATTGACTGGATTCTAACAAATGTTTGTGCCAAACGTTCAGCAGTGTGACTGCTCCCCTCACTGAATTGTCAAGGACAAAAACTCTCAGTGGACAGAAGACTGTCAAATGGAATTTGACAGCCAAAAAACTGTGTTAACCACTGCCCACAGTATTAGCGACACAGGATTACACGAAGCATTTCAAGGTGGTTATCGATGCCAGTGATGTGGGTGTCAGTCTGGTGTTCCTGCAAGAGGATGATGAGGGAATAGAAAGGTCCATCGGGTGTTTTTCTAAGAGGTCAAACGTTTATCAACGGAAATGTTCAACGGTATAGAAAGAGACTTTAAGCTTGGTGTTGCCATTAAAACATCACAGTGTTTATATTTCCAACAAGCATCCCAGAGAATCATTGACGCTGATCACAACACATTGACGTTAGTGGAAAGATTCAAGGACAAAAATGCCAGACTGTTTGGATGGATCTTGTTGTTGCAGACGTTCAATCTGACAATTGTGCACGTGGCAGGTCGCAAAAACATGAAAGCTGATGTGTTCGTCAGATTCCAATGAGATACAAAGGCGTTGGGTGGCGGATATGCGGCGACCTGAATTTGCATGGGTTTGTGCATGTTTGCATGTTTGGTTAGTATAGTGTATATGTCTGGCCTTTAAGGGATAAAAATACTACCTTTTTTTGTATTCTGGTTATTTGTTTAAGGGAGGGGATGATGTCACAAAGCTAGTCCCTGTTTTGTCCAAACGCTATTCCTTGGCTCAAGGAGCCTCTGTCCCTTGATGTTTTTCAGAGGGACAATAAAACGGGGCCGGGCTCCGATCCGTCTGGTTTGTTACTGAGATGAAAGGATTTTCAGAGGCCTTTTGTTTATATGGAAACAGATGAGACTTCAGGCCAAAGTGGCCATGCTTTATTAGTAACCTGTATAATGAACGGGGAGTGGTGAGTTCTTTTCGCTGTCCTAGCTGAGCTGAGCGCAAGAGTTTTCAGTTGAGTCTTGAACTGCGAAGTTCAACAGAGTGCTGTGTGGAAACCGTATCTCTTTTCTGACCTCAAACTTCAATCTGGAAGCATGTATTGCATTGATACTGGTTTTTATTGGGAGTTTGCTTTTTGGGAGAGGTGTGTATATTCGGAACAGCATAATTAAGTGGAGCTGAATGGTTTGAATTCTGTCGGGATTCTATATTCTGTTCTTTGTGTTTCATTTTGTAATTTTATGCATAAAGTTTTTTGCCTCTAGTAGTCAATCAGCTAAATTACTCCGGGTATTTTTTATTATACACTTACCGAAGCAAGTTGCCAAGTTATGCTCTGTGCTGCCTGCTTAAGGCTGTTTTGCGTGGTCAAGCCTAGTCCCTAACATCTCGGAAATTGAAGATGCCTCCTTGGGACTTGGTACAAACCAATCAGTTTCTCTCCTCAAGGTCAGCAAACCATGTTAACATAACATGTGTGTACCATTAGCAATGGGGCCAGGAGGAACAACATGGAGCAGTCTGTCTGTGCAGTCTCTGCTTCATTCTTTTGTCGTACTGCAGCATCAATGACAATCTCCTATTTCAGTGTAACAGTTTCGTGGGGCTGAATGGCCTCTTCTGTTCATGGGTCAGTGTCTCGAGTAACTGAATGTTTTCGTCCTGGCCCGAGGGCAGTAGGTCAAGGACATCAATGGGCGACCCGTGGTTCCTGCTTACGGGCGTGTTGTGCTGACTAGACTCTATCTTCCTGAGTTATTGCAAGCAAACAGGAGGCTCGAAGAACACAACAAGCCAGGCAGCATCATGAGGTGGGAAAGTCAACATTTCAGGTAAAACCGTTCTTCAGGACTGGGGTGGGTGTACGGAGCGCTGCAGGTAAAGAGGGAAGGGAGTGGTTGGGGTGGGGAGAGCATCGGGATGGTATGGTATGGACACGTGGACACGTGGTTGGGCGATGGGAGGGATTAATCCAGTTGGGAACTGGAAGACATCGTCGTTAGGTGGAAAGGAAGGGAGGGAGATGAATTGCAAATGGAGAAGGGACATGGGTAGGAATGCTATTTCAAATTGGAGAAGACAACGTTGCGTCCGCCGGGCTGTAGGCTGGAGAGGCAGAAGGGAAGGTCGAGATTAGAGTGATGCTGGAAAAGCACAGCAGGTCAGGCAGCATCCGAGGAGCAGAAAAAATCAACGTTTTGGGCAAAATCCCTTCATCAGGAATAGAGGCAGGATTCCTGCAGAGTGTAGAGATAAATGAGAGGGGTGGGCGTGGATGGAAAGCAGCATAGAATACAATAGGTGAATGGTGGTGGGGATGGAGGTGATAGGTCAGAGAGGAGGGTTGGTGAAGGTAGCAAAGAGTACAACGGGTAATGGGAATGTGGAAGGCTTTTTTGGAGCCTTGGATATACGTGAGGGAAGAGATGTGGACGCAGGTTTTGGCATTCCTGCAGTGACAGGAGAGGGTTCCGGGAAGGGAAGGTGGGTTGTTGGAAGGCATGGAACTGACCATTTAGTCACGGAGGGAACAGATTTTGCAGGAAGCGGAACTGGGTGGGGTGGGAAATATATCTCTGGTGGTGGGATCCATTTGGAGGTGACGGAAATGTCTTCGGATGATGTGGTTTATGCGAAGGCTGGTAGGTTGGAAGGTGAGCACCGGGGCGGTTCTGTCCTTGTTACAGGGGCGAGGTGAGGACGAGATGCATTGGAGGCCATCTTTAACCACGTGGAAAGGGAAATTGCAGTCTCTAAAGAAGGAGGCCGTCTGGTGTGTTCGATGGTTCAACTGGATCTCGCAGGAGCAGATACTGTGGAGACGAAGGAATTGGGAATACAGGATGGAGTTTTTGCAAGAGGTAGGGTGGGAAGAGGTGTAATCCAGGTAGCTGTGGGAGTCCGTGGGTTTGTAAAAGATATCACTGTCAATTCGGTCTTCATTAATGGAGAGGGAGGGGTCCGGGAAGGGAAGGAAGTTGTCAGAGATGGTCCAGGTGAATTTAAGATCAGGGTGGAAAGCGTTGGTGAAGTTGATGAATTGCTTAACCACCTCGCGGGAGCACGAGGTGGCGCCAATACAGTTATCAATGTCGTGGAGGAAGAGGTGGAGAATGGTGCCGGTGTAATTATAGAAGATGGACTGTTCTCCGTAGCCAACAAAGAGACAGGCATAGCTGGGGCCCATACGGGGTCCCATGGCTACCCCTTTGGTCTGGAAAAAGTGGGAGGATTTGAAGGAGAAATTGTTAAGGGTGAGCACCAGTTCAGCCAAATGAATGAGAATGTCAGTGGAAGGGTACTGTTAGGGACGTCGCGAGATGACAAAACAGAGGGAATTAGAGGCCCTGGTCATGGCGGATGGATGTGTAAAGGGATTGGATATGCATGGTGAAGATGAGGTATTGGGGGCAGTGGAAACGGAAGTCTTGGAGAAGGTGGGGGGCGTGGGTGGTATCTCGAACGTATGTGGGGAGTTCCTGGATTAGGGGGAATAGGACAGTGTCAAAGTAGGTGGAGACGAGTTCGGTGGGGCAGGAGCATGCTGAGACAATGGGTCAGCCAGGGTGATTAAGTTTTTTAGATCTTGGGAAGGAGGTAGAATCGGGCAGTGTGGGGTTCCTGGACTATGAAGTTGGAGGCTGTGGGTGGGAGATCTCATGATGTGATGAGGTTCTGTATTGTCTGGGAAATGATGGTTTTGTGATGGGAGTTGTGGTCATGGTCAAGGGGGCCATAGGAGGAGCTGACTTCGAGTTGGCGTCTGGCTTCAGTGGTGCAGAGGTCAGTGCGCTAATCTACCACTGCACACCCTTGATCTGCTGGTTTGATGGTGAGGTTGGGATTGGAGCAGAGGGAATGAAGGGTTGCGTGTTGTGAGGTGAGAGGTTGGAGTGAGCGAGGGGTTTAGACAGGTTGAAGCAGTTAATGTCTCGGTAGCAATAGGAAATGAGCTCACCTTCCACCCGACCAACCTTCGCATACACCACATCATCTGAAGACATTTCTGTCATCTCCAAATGGCATCCAACCACCAGGGATAGATTTCCCTCCCCAACCCTTTCCGCCTTCCGCAAAGATGGTTCGCTCCTTGACTACCTGGTCAAATCCATGCCTCCCAACAACCCACCCTTCCATCCTGGAATCCTTCCCTGCCACGGAAGGAATGTTAAAACCTGCGCCCACACCTCCCCCTCACCTCCATCCAAGGCCCCAAAGGAGCCTTCTTCACCTGCACATCCATCAATATCCTTTCTTGAATCCGTTGCTCCCGGTGCAGTCTACTCTACATTGGGGAGAGTGGACGCCTCCTAGCAGAGCACTTTAGGGAACATCTCTGGAACACTCGCACTAAATCAACCCTACCGCCCTGTGGTAAGGATATTTCGTGACCATTATTTGCCTGATCACATTTAAGGAACCAGGAACTGCCGTCTCCCCCCGCCCCCCCCCCCCCCCTCAACCCCCGCACTTTGTATCTAATGCCTTTTTTTTACCCATTATTGTTAGTGTTACCCATTTTGCCTAAGTTTCCACAAGGTTGTGAAACATTGAGTATTTATGTTCCACATTTTGTTCACCCTGTAACCACATCTCTCTGCTGTCTAAATCTCGACATTTACTTCGCCAATTTCAAATAACCTCCCTTCCAATCCCCTGACTCCCTTCCCTGGTCCTCCCCTCCCTTTCATTCGTGTCAGCAACCCTTTGTCCAGCTGTCAATTGGATTCAGCCATCCCATCACCAACCTGCTGATACCCTAGATCTCTGTTCACTTGTCCACACCTCGCCACTCTGCCTCCTCCTATCTCACCCGACCCATTATCTATAGACCCCTTACTTCCACCCACAGTTCTGACGAAGGGTTATTCTCAACGTCTTGATGCGGTCTTGCTTTTTCTGTTCTTCCAGCCTCTTGCATGTCTATTTTGGATTCCAACAGCTGCTGTTTTTTTTTAAAATGATCTTCTTGTGTAATAGGCAGGAGAGAGTGAATGTGTTGAGCCTCTTGTTATCCAGTAGGTCTGATGGGCTGAATGGCTTTCTTATATTACTGTACATCAAGCTAGAGTTGCCGAAGGGGTTCTTCTTTTTATTAACAGTGGAAATGTTCAGTGTCCAGCAGTGCTTTTTACTACTGTTACCTACATATTAACAGCATAAGCTTGAATGTTGTCCAGATTTGATATTTCATTATCTTCGGAGTTGAATCATTGTTCTGAACATTATATAAATTCACAGAACATCCCCACCTCTGATCGTATGACAGAGGGAAATACATTGATGAAGCAGCTGAAGATGTTTGTCCCGAAGAAGTTACCCTGCGGATTGCCCACAGAGACTGATGTCCACCAGCCCCATTATGTTCTGAATGATCCAACCAGTGGGGAGTTTACAACTGATTCCCATGAAGTTCAATTTTGTTCAGTCTCCTTGACACCTTTCTCAGTCTATTACTGCCATATGTCAGGGCTAATCACTCTCACGTTCTGTTCATATCTTTTGTTCATATCAAGGTCAAGGTATATGTGTGGGGAGTGTTGCCTTCTCTCAGAGGACAGTGACGGTTGGGACCAGACAGTTAGGGGAGGCTACATCACTGAAATGTTGGGGGGTGGGAGTGTGTGTCAATGTATTTTGACCAGTCAGAGAGTCGAGGGCTACAAAGAATTGGGCACGAAAATGAAATTGCTGCCGACTGCAGATCAGCCCCGACCTTACTGAATTGATGGTCAGGCCTAAGGGGTTATGTAACCTGGTTTTATTCCAGTATACCTCATAGACCAGTCACTTTGTGGCCTCTTCCATTTCCTGTCCTACTGACTTCCAGTAGCTGAATAGACTGATCCTGTTGCTGTGTAACTGGATACTGGTGCTGCATGATCTGGTTACAGTTTTATAGACCATGAGGGTTGATTGGTCTCCTCCAGTAACAGGTAAGGACCGTGACATTTATCCCCTTTCAAACATTCTCGCACATCCAGACTCTCCTCTAGGCTGTTGTCCGAAGCCTCTCATGTCAAAGCCTTCCTGCTTACTCTGCTACAACGGCATGTCTCCCTCCCCCTCCACATTTAATCTTGGTCAGGGAAGGAACGAGACACTACAGGGAAGTAGTGTTTGGGCCGTCAGCACTGGCCCCTGACTATCTGCTCCTCAGTGCAGGTAGCTGCTTAGCCTTGGAGAGAGTCTTACTAACGTCTTCTTTCTGGTCGGGGTGACTGTGTCGATGAAAATCCTCACCCGGTCATGCAATCCATATTGTCGCAGTCCTCTGGTCCTTTCTGTCTATGAGGATCGCGTTTATGAATTCCTTGAATCCCTCGATTGCATTCCAAACTGTGTCTCACTCCATAGTGAGAGAGGTGGATGCTCTTGCAGATACAGAGCTATTGGAAAAGAACTTCATTGAACATAGGGGCAACAATATGTCTATCCGCTCA